>NC_079473.1:3057024-3362727 GCF_026250575.1 Diorhabda carinulata | reverse complement strand
ATATACAATTAACACAAAATGACAATCGATCTCAATTGGCTTGAATTCATCTATATCGAATGTATCTGACACAAATAAACTCTAATAATTCCAGATATATGAGAAATGATGTGAGTCGACTTCAATTGATGTCAATAGATTTCGAGGATATGCAATCAACACAAAGTGACAATCGATCAGAATTGGCTTCAATTCATGTATATCGAATGTATCTGATACAAATAAACTCTAATAATTCCTAATATATGAGAAATGATGTGATTCGACTTCAACTGATGTCAATATATTTCGAGAATATGCAATCAACACAAAGTGACAATCGATCACAATTGGCTTCAATTCATGTATATCGAATGTATCTGACACAAATAAACTCTAATAATTCCTTATATATGAGAAATGATGGGATTCGACTTCCATTGATGTCAATAGATTTCGAGAATATGCAATCAACACAAAGTGACAATCGATCACAATTGGCTTCAATTCATGTATATCGAATGTATCGGACACAAATAAACTCTAATAATTCCTTATATATGAGAAATGATGGATTTCGACTTCCATTGATGTCAATAGATTTCGAGAATATGCAGCAACATAAAGTGACAATCGATGACAATTGGCTTCAATTCATGTATATCGAATGTATCTGACACATAGAAAATTTAATAATTCCAAATATATGAGTATTGATGTGATTCGATTTCAATTGATGTCAATAGATTTCGGAAATATGCAATCAACACAAAGTGACAATCGATCTCAATTGGCTTGAATTTATCTATATCGAATGTATCTGACACAAATAAACTCTAATAATTGCAAATATATGAGAAATGATGTGATTCGACTTCAATTGATGTCAATAGATTTGGAAAATATGCAATCAACACAAAGTGACAATCGATCACAATTGGCTTCAATTCATGTATATCGAATGTATCTGTTACAAATAAACTCTAATATTACCAAATATATAAGAAATGATGTGATTCAACTCCAATTGATGTCAATAGATTTCGAGAATATGCAATCAACACAAAGTGACAATCGATCACAATTGGCTTCAATTTATGTATATCGAATGTATCTGATACGAATAATCTCTAATATTTCCAAATATATGAGGAATGATGTGATTCGACTCCAATTGATGTCAATAGATTTCGAGAATATGCAATCAACACAAAGTGACAATCGATCGCAAATGGCTTCAATTCATGTATATCGAATGAATCTGACACAAATGAACTCGAATACATCCAAATATATGAGAAATGATGTGATTCGACTCCAATCAATGTCAATAGATTTCGGAAATATGCAATCAACACAAAGTGATAATCGATCTCAATTGGCTTGAATTCATTTATATCGAATGTATCTGACACAAATGAACTCTAATAATTGCAAATATATGAGAAATGATGTGATTCGACTTCGATTGATGTCAATTGATTTCGGGAACATGCAATCAACACAAAGTGACAATCGATAACAATTGGCTTCAATTCATGTATATCGAATGTATCTGATACAAATAAACTCTAATATTACCAAATATATGAGAAATGATGTAATTCGACTCCAATTGATGTCAATAGATTTCGAGAATATGCAATCAACACAAAGTGACAATCGATCACAATTGGCTTCAATTTATGTATATCGAATGTATCTGATACAAATAAATTCTAATATTTCCAAATATATGAGAAATGATATGATTCGACTCCAATTGATGTCAGTATATTTCGAGAATATGCAATCAACACAAAGTGACAATTGATGACAATTGGCTTCAATTCATGTATATCGAATGTATCTGACACAAATAAACTCTAATAATTTCTTATATATGAGGAATGATGTGATTCGACTTCAATTGATGTCAATAGATTTCGAAAATATGCAATCAACACAAAGTGACAATCGATCGCAAATGGCTTCAATTCATGTATATCGAATGAATCTGTCACAAATGAACTCGAATACATCCAAATATATGAGAAATGATGTAATTCGATTTCAATTGATGTCAATAGATTTGGAAAATATGCAATCAACACAATGTGACAATCGATCACAATTGGCTTCAATTCATGTATATCGAATGTATCTGATACAAATAAACTCTAATATTTCCAAATATATGAGAAATGATGTGATTCGACTTCGAATGATGTCAATAGATTTCGAAAATATGCAATCAACACAAAGTGACCATCGATCGCAAATGGCTTCAATTCATGTATATCGAATGAATATGACACAAATGAACTCGAATACATCCAAATATATGAGAAATGATGTGATTCGACTCCAATCAATGTCAATAGATTTCGGAAATATGCAATCAACACAAAGTGATAATCGATCTCAATTGGTTGAATTCATTTATTCCGAATGTATCTGACACAAATAAACTCTAATAATTGCAAATATATGAGAAATGATGTAATTCGACTTCAATTGATGTCAATAGAGTTGGATAATATGCAATCAACACAAAGTGACAATCGATCACAATTGGCTTCAATTCATGTATATCGAATGTATCTGATACAAATAATCTCTAATATTTCCAAATATATGAGGAATGATGTGATTCGACTCCAATTGATGTCAATAGATTTCGAGAATATGCAATCAACACAAAGTGACAATCGATGACAATTGGCTTCAATTTATGTATATCGAATGTATCTGACACAAATAAACTCTAATAATTTCTTATATAGGAGGAATGATGTGATTCGACTTCAATTGATGTCAATAGATTTCGAAAATATGCAATCAACACAAAGTGACAATCGATGACAATTGGCTTCAATTTATGTATATCGAATGTATCTGACACAAATAAACTCTAATAATTTCTTATATAGGAGGAATGATGTGATTCGACTTCAATTGATGTCAATAGATTTCGAAAATATGCAATCAACACAAAGTGACAATCGATCGCAAATGGCTTCAATTCATGTATATCGAATGAATATGACACAAATGAACTCGAATACATCTAAATATATGAGAAATGATGTGATTCGACTCCAATCAATGTCAATAGATTTCGGAAATATGCAATCAACACAAGGTGACAATCGATCACAATTGGTTTCAATTCATGTATATCGAATATATCTGATACAAATAAACTCCAATATTTCCAAATATATGAGAAATGATGTAATTCGACTTCAATTGATGTCAATAGAGTTGGATAATATGCAATCAACACAAAGTGACAATCAATCACAATTGGCTTCAATTCATGTATATCGAATGTATATGATACAAATAAACTCTAATATTACCAAATATATGAGAAATGATGTGATTCGACTCGAATTGATGTCAATAGATTTCGAGAATATGCAATCAACACAAAGTGACAATCGATGACAATTGGCTTCAATTTATGTATATCGAATGTATCTGACACAAATAAACTCTAATAATTTCTTATATAGGAGGAATGATGTGATTCGACTTCAATTGATGTCAATAGATTTCGAAAATATGCAATCAACACAAAGTGACAATCGATGACAATTGGCTTCAATTTATGTATATCGAATGTATCTGACACAAATAAACTCTAATAATTTCTTATATAGGAGGAATGATGTGATTCGACTTCAATTGATGTCAATAGATTTCGAAAATATGCAATCAACACAAAGTGACAATCGATCGCAAATGGCTTCAATTCATGTATATCGAATGAATATGACACAAATGAACTCGAATACATCTAAATATATGAGAAATGATGTGATTCGACTCCAATCAATGTCAATAGATTTCGGAAAAATGCAATCAACACAAAGTGATAATCGATCTCAATTGGCTTGAATTCATTTATTCAGAATGTATCTGACACAAATAAACTCTAATAATTGCAAATATATGAGAAATGATGTAATTCGACTTCAATTGATGTCAATAGATTTGGATAATATGCAATCAACACAAAGTGACAATCGATCACAATTGGCTTCAATTCATGTATATCGAATGTATCTGATACAAACAAACTCTAATATTACCAAATATATGAGAAATGATGTGATTCGACTCCAATTGATGTCAATAGATTTCGAGAATATGCAATCAACACAAAGTGACAATCGATCACAATTGGCTTCAATTCATGTATATCGAATGTATCTGATACGAATAATCTCTAATATTTCCAAATATATGAGAAATGATGTGATTCGACTCCAATTGATGTCAATAGATTTCGAGAATATGCAATCAACACAAAGTGACAATCGATCGCAAATGGCTTCAATTCATGTATATCGAATGAATCTGACACAAATGAACTCGAATACATCCAAATATATGAGAAATGATGTGATTCGACTCCAATCAATGCCAATAGATTTCGGAAATATGCAATCAACACAAAGTGATAATCGATCTCAATTGGCTTCAATTCATGTATATCGAATGTATCTGATACAAACAAACTCTAATATTACCAAATATATGAGAAATGATGTGATTCGACTCCAATTGATGTCAATAGATTTCGAGAATATGCAATCAACACAAAGTGACAATCGATCACAATTGGCTTCAATTCATGTATATCGAATGTATCTGATACGAATAATCTCTAATATTTCCAAATATATGAGAAATGATGTGATTCGACTCCAATTGATGTCAATAGATTTCGAGAATATGCAATCAACACAAAGTGAAAATCGATCGCAAATGGCTTCAATTCATGTATATCGAATGAATCTGACACAAATGAACTCGAATACATCCAAATATATGAGAAATGATGTGATTCGACTCCAATCAATGCCAATAGATTTCGGAAATATGCAATCAACACAAAGTGATAATCGATCTCAATTGGCTTGAATTCATTTATATCGAATGTATCTGACACAAATAAACTCTAATAATTGCAAATATATGAGAAATGATGTGATTCGACTTCGATTGATGTCAATAGATTTCGGGAACATGCAATCAACACAAAGTGACAATCGATAACAATTGGCTTCAATTCATGTATATCGAATGTATCTGATACGATAAACTCTAATATTACCAAATATATGAGAAATGATGTGATTCGACTCCAATTGATGTCAATAGATTTCGAGAATATGCAATCAACACAAAGTGACAATCGATCACAATTGGCTTCAATTTATGTATATCGAATGTATCTGATACAAATAAATTCTAATATTTCCAAATATATGAGAAATGATATGAATAGACTCCAATTGATATCAGTATATTTCGAGAATATGCAATCAACACAAAGTGACAATTGATGACAATTGGCTTCAATTCATGTATATCGAATGTATCTGACACAAATAAACTCTAATAATTTCTAATATATGAGGAATGATGTGATTCGATTTCAATTGATGTCAATAGATTTCGAAAATATGCAATCAACACAAAGTGACAATCGATCGCAAATGGCTTCAATTCATGTATATCGAATGAATCTGTCACAAATGAACTCGAATACATCAAAATATATGAGAAATGATGTGATTCGACTCCAATCAATGTCAATAGATTTTGGAAATATGCAATCACTACAAAGTGACAATCGATCACAATTGGCTTCAATTCATGTATATCGAATGTATTTGACACAAATAAACTCAAATAATTCCAAATATATGAGAAATGATGTAATTCGACTTCAATTGATGTCAATAGAGTTGGATAATATGCAATCAACACAAAGTGACAATCGATCACAATTGGCTTCAATTCATGTATATCGAATGTATATGATACAAATAAACTCTAATATTACCAAATATATGAGAAATGATGTGATTCGACTCCAATCAATGTCAATAGATTTCGGAAATATGCAATCAACACAAGGTGACAATCGATCACAATTGGTTTCAATTCATGTATATCGAATATATCTGATACAAATAAACTCCAATATTTCCAAATATATGAGAAATGATGTAATTCGACTTCAATTGATGTCAATAGAGTTGGATAATATGCAATCAACACAAAGTGACAATCGATCACAATTGGCTTCAATTCATGTATATCGAATGTATATGATACAAATAAACTCTAATATTACCAAATATATGAGAAATGATGTGATTCGACTCCAATTGATGTCAATAGATTTCGAGAATATGCAATCAACACAAAGTGACAATCGATGACAATTGGCTTCAATTCATGTATATCGAATGTATCTGACACAAATAAACTCTAATAATTTCTTATATAGGAGGAATGATGTGATTCGACTCCAATTAATGTCAATAGATTTCGGAAATATGCAATCAACATAAAGTGATAATCGATCTCAATTTGCTTGAATTCATTTATATCGAATGTATCTGACACAAATAAACTCTAATAATTCCAAATATATGAGAAATGATTTGATTCGACTTCAATTGATGTCAATAGATTTCGGGAACATGCAATCAACACAAAGTGACAATCGATCACAATTGGCTTCAATTCATGTATATCGAATGTATTTGACACAAATAAACTCTAATAATTCCAAATATATGAGAAATGATGTGATTCGACTTCGATTGATGTCAATAGATTTCGAAAATATGCAATCAACACAAAGTGACAATCGATCGCAAATGGCTTCAATTCATGTATATCGAATAAATATGACACAAATGAACTCGAATACATCCAAATATATGAGAAATGATGTGATTCGACTCCAATCAATGTCAATAGATTTCGGAAAAATGCAATCAACACAAAGTGATAATCGATCTCAATTGGCTTGAATTAATTTATTCAGAATGTATCTGACACAAATAAACTCTAATAATTGCAAATATATGAGAAATGATGTAATTCGACTCCAATTGATGTCAATAGATTTGGATAATATGCAATCAACACAAAGTGACAATCGATCACAATTGGCTTCAATTCATGTATATCGAATTTATCTGATACAAATAAACTCTAATATTACCAAATATATGAGAAATGATGTGATTCGACTCCAATTGATGTCAATAGATTTCGAGAATATGCAATCAACACAAAGTGACAATCGATCACAATTGGCTTCAATTCATGTATATCGAATGTATCTGATACGAATAATCTCTAATATTTCCAAATATATGAGGAATGATGTGATTCGACTCCAATTGATGTCAATAGATTTCGAGAATATGCAATCAACACAAAGTGACAATCGATCGCAAATGGCTTCAATTCATGTATATCGAATGAATCTGACACAAATGAACTCGAATACATCCAAATATATGAGAAATGATGTGATTCGACTCCAATCAATGTCAATAGATTTCGGAAATATGCAATCAACACAAAGTGATAATCGATCTCAATTGGCTTGAATTCATTTATATCGAATGTATCTGACACAAATGAACTCTAATAATTGCAAATATATGGGAAATGATGTGATTCGACTTCGATTGATGTCAATAGATTTCGGGAACATGCAATCAACACAAAGTGACAATCGATAACAATTGGCTTCAATTCATGTATATCGAATGTATCTGATACAAATAAACTCTAATATTACCAAATATATGAGAAATGATGTGATTCGACTCCAATTGATGTCAATAGATTTCGAGAATATGCAATCAACACAAAGTGACAATCGATCACAATTGGCTTCAATTTATGTATATCGAATGTATCTGATACAAATAAATTCTAATATTTCCAAATATATGAGAAATGATATGATTCGACTCCAATTGATGTCAGTATATTTCGAGAATATGCAATCAACACAAAGTGACAATTGATGACAATTGGCTTCAATTCATGTATATCGAATGTATCTGACACAAATAAACTCTAATAATTTCTTATATATGAGGAATGATGTGATTCGACTTCAATTGATGTCAATAGATTTCGAAAATATGCAATCAACACAAAGTGACAATCGATAGCAAATGGCTTCAATTCATGTATATCGAATGAATCTGTCACAAATGAACTCGAATACATCCAAATATATGAGAAATGATGTAATTCGATTTCAATTGATGTCAATAGATTTGGAAAATATGCAATCAACACAATGTGACAATCGATCACAATTGGCTTCAATTCATGTATATCGAATGTATCTGATACAAATAAACTCTAATATTTCCAAATATATGAGAAATGATGTGATTCGACTTCGATTGATGTCAATAGATTTCGAAAATATGCAATCAACACAAAGTGACCATCGATCGCAAATGGCTTCAATTCATGTATATCGAATGAATATGACACAAATGAACTCGAATACATCCAAATATATGAGAAATGATTTGATTCGACTCCAATCAATGTCAATAGATTTCGGAAATATGCAATCAACACAAAGTGATAATCGATCTCAATTGGCTTGAATTCATTTATTCCGAATGTATCTGACACAAATAAACTCTAATAATTGCAAATATATGAGAAATGATGTAATTGGACTTCAATTGATGTCAATAGAGTTGGATAATATGCAATCAACACAAAGTGACAATCGATCACAATTGGCTTCAATTCATGTATATCGAATGTATCTGATACAAAAAATCTCTAATATTTCCAAATATATGAGGAATGATGTGATTCGACTCCAATTGATGTCAATAGATTTCGAGAATATGCAATCAACACAAAGTGACAATCGATGACAATTGGCTTCAATTTATGTATATCGAATGTATCTGACACAAATAAACTCTAATAATTTCTTATATAGGAGGAATGATGTGATTCGACTTCAATTGATGTCAATAGATTTCGAAAATATGCAATCAACACAAAGTGACAATCGATGACAATTGGCTTCAATTTATGTATATCGAATGTATCTGACACAAATAAAATCTAATAATTTCTTATATAGGAGGAATGATGTGATTCGACTTCAATTGATGTCAATAGATTTCGGAAATATGCAATCAACACAAAGTGATAATCGATCTCAATTGGCTTGAATTCATTTATATCGAATGTATCTGACACAAATGAACTCTAATAATTGCAAATATATGAGAAATGATGTGATTCGACTCCAATTGATGTCAATAGATTTCGAGAATATGCAATCAACACAAAGTGACAATCGATCACAATTGGCTTCAATTTATGTATATCGAATGTATCTGATACAAATAAATTCTAATATTTCCAAATATATGAGAAATGATATGATTCGACTCCAATTGATGTCAGTATATTTCGAGAATATGCAATCAACACAAAGTGACAATTGATGACAATTGGCTTCAATTCATGTATATCGAATGTATCTGACACAAATAAACTCTAATAATTTCTTATATATGAGGAATGATGTGATTCGACTTCAATTGATGTCAATAGATTTCGAAAATATGCAATCAACACAAAGTGACAATCGATCGCAAATGGCTTCAATTCATGTATATCGAATGAATCTGTCACAAATGAACTCGAATACATCCAAATATATGAGAAATGATGTAATTCGATTTCAATTGATGTCAATAGATTTGGAAAATATGCAATCAACACAATGTGACAATCGATCACAATTGGCTTCAATTCATGTATATCGAATGTATCTGATACAAATAAACTCTAATATTTCCAAATATATGAGAAATGATGTGATTCGACTTCGATTGATGTCAATAGATTTCGAAAATATGCAATCAACACAAAGTGACCATCGATCGCAAATGGCTTCAATTCATGTATATCGAATGAATATGACACAAATGAACTCGAATACATCCAAATATATGAGAAATGATTTGATTCGACTCCAATCAATGTCAATAGATTTCGGAAATATGCAATCAACACAAAGTGATAATCGATCTCAATTGGCTTGAATTCATTTATTCCGAATGTATCTGACACAAATAAACTCTAATAATTGCAAATATATGAGAAATGATGTAATTGGACTTCAATTGATGTCAATAGAGTTGGATAATATGCAATCAACACAAAGTGACAATCGATCACAATTGGCTTCAATTCATGTATATCGAATGTATCTGATACAAAAAATCTCTAATATTTCCAAATATATGAGGAATGATGTGATTCGACTCCAATTGATGTCAATAGATTTCGAGAATATGCAATCAACACAAAGTGACAATCGATGACAATTGGCTTCAATTTATGTATATCGAATGTATCTGACACAAATAAACTCTAATAATTTCTTATATAGGAGGAATGATGTGATTCGACTTCAATTGATGTCAATAGATTTCGAAAATATGCAATCAACACAAAGTGACAATCGATGACAATTGGCTTCAATTTATGTATATCGAATGTATCTGACACAAATAAAATCTAATAATTTCTTATATAGGAGGAATGATGTGATTCGACTTCAATTGATGTCAATAGATTTCGGAAATATGCAATCAACACAAAGTGATAATCGATCTCAATTGGCTTGAATTCATTTATATCGAATGTATCTGACACAAATGAACTCTAATAATTGCAAATATATGAGAAATGATGTGATTCGACTCCAATTGATGTCAATAGATTTCGAGAATATGCAATCAACACAAAGTGACAATCGATCACAATTGGCTTCAATTTATGTATATCGAATGTATCTGATACAAATAAATTCTAATATTTCCAAATATATGAGAAATGATATGATTCGACTCCAATTGATGTCAGTATATTTCGAGAATATGCAATCAACACAAAGTGACAATTGATGACAATTGGCTTCAATTCATGTATATCGAATGTATCTGACACAAATAAACTCTAATAATTTCTTATATATGAGGAATGATGTGATTCGACTTCAATTGATGTCAATAGATTTCGAAAATATGCAATCAACACAAAGTGACAATCGATCGCAAATGGCTTCAATTCATGTATATCGAATGAATCTGTCACAAATGAACTCGAATACATCCAAATATATGAGAAATGATGTAATTCGATTTCAATTGATGTCAATAGATTTGGAAAATATGCAATCAACACAATGTGACAATCGATCACAATTGGCTTCAATTCATGTATATCGAATGTATCTGATACAAATAAACTCTAATATTTCCAAATATATGAGAAATGATGTGATTCGACTTCGATTGATGTCAATAGATTTCGAAAATATGCAATCAACACAAAGTGACCATCGATCGCAAATGGCTTCAATTCATGTATATCGAATGAATATGAAACAAATGAACTCGAATACATCCAAATATATGAGAAATGATGTGATTCGACTCCAATCAATGTCAATAGATTTCGGAAATATGCAATCAACACAAAGTGATAATCGATCTCAATTGGCTTGAATTCATTTATTCCGAATGTATCTGACACAAATAAACTCTAATAATTGCAAATATATGAGAAATGATGTAATTCGACTTCAATTGATGTCAATAGAGTTGGATAATATGCAATCAACACAAAGTGACAATCGATCACAATTGGCTTCAATTCATGTATATCGAATGTATCTGATACAAATAATCTCTAATATTTCCAAATATATGAGGAATGATGTGATTCGACTCCAATTGATGTCAATAGATTTCGAGAATATGCAATCAACACAAAGTGACAATCGATGACAATTGGCTTCAATTTATGTATATCGAATGTATCTGACACAAATAAACTCTAATAATTTCTTATATAGGAGGAATGATGTGATTCGACTTCAATTGATGTCAATAGATTTCGAAAATATGCAATCAACACAAAGTGACAATCGATGACAATTGGCTTCAATTTATGTATATCGAATGTATCTGACACAAATAAACTCTAATAATTTCTTATATAGGAGGAATGATGTGATTCGACTTCAATTGATGTCAATAGATTTCGAAAATATGCAATCAACACAAAGTGACAATCGATCGCAAATGGCTTCAATTCATGTATATCGAATGAATATGACACAAATGAACTCGAATACATCTAAATATATGAGAAATGATGTGATTCGACTCCAAACAATGTCAATAGATTTCGGAAAAATGCAATCAACACAAAGTGATAATCGATCTCAATTGGCTTGAATTCATTTATTCAGAATGTATCTGACACAAATAAACTCTAATAATTGCAAATATATGAGAAATGATGTAATTCGACTTCAATTGATGTCAATAGATTTGGATAATATGCAATCAACACAAAGTGACAATCGATCACAATTGGCTTCAATTCATGTATATCGAATGTATCTGATACAAACAAACTCTAATATTACCAAATATATGAGAAATGATGTGATTCGACTCCAATTGATGTCAATAGATTTCGAGAATATGCAATCAACACAAAGTGACAATCGATCACAATTGGCTTCAATTCATGTATATCGAATGTATCTGATACGAATAATCTCTAATATTTCCAAATATATGAGAAATGATGTGATTCGACTCCAATTGATGTCAATAGATTTCGAGAATATGCAATCAACACAAAGTGACAATCGATCGCAAATGGCTTCAATTCATGTATATCGAATGAATCTGACACAAATGAACTCGAATACATCCAAATATATGAGAAATGATGTGATTCGACTCCAATCAATGCCAATAGATTTCGGAAATATGCAATCAACACAAAGTGATAATCGATCTCAATTGGCTTGAATTCATTTATATCGAATGTATCTGACACAAATAAACTCTAATAATTGCAAATATATGAGAAATGATGTGATTCGACTTCGATTGATGTCAATAGATTTCGGGAACATGCAATCAACACAAAGTGACAATCGATAACAATTGGCTTCAATTCATGTATATCGAATGTATCTGATACAAATAAACTCTAATAATTGCAAATATATGAGAAATGATGTAATTCGACTTCAATTGATGTCAATAGATTTGGATAATATGCAATCAACACAAAGTGACAATCGATCACAATTGGCTTCAATTCATGTATATCGAATGTATCTGATACAAACAAACTCTAATATTACCAAATATATGAGAAATGATGTGATTCGACTCCAATTGATGTCAATAGATTTCGAGAATATGCAATCAACACAAAGTGACAATCGATCACAATTGGCTTCAATTCATGTATATCGAATGTATCTGATACGAATAATCTCTAATATTTCCAAATATATGAGAAATGATGTGATTCGACTCCAATTGATGTCAATAGATTTCGAGAATATGCAATCAACACAAAGTGACAATCGATCGCAAATGGCTTCAATTCATGTATATCGAATGAATCTGACACAAATGAACTCGAATACATCCAAATATATGAGAAATGATGTGATTCGACTCCAATCAATGCCAATAGATTTCGGAAATATGCAATCAACACAAAGTGATAATCGATCTCAATTGGCTTGAATTCATTTATATCGAATGTATCTGACACAAATAAACTCTAATAATTGCAAATATATGAGAAATGATGTGATTCGACTTCGATTGATGTCAATAGATTTCGGGAACATGCAATCAACACAAAGTGACAATCGATAACAATTGGCTTCAATTCATGTATATCGAATGTATCTGATACAAATAAACTCTAATATTACCAAATATATGAGAAATGATGTGATTCGACTCCAATTGATGTCAATAGATTTCGAGAATATGCAATCAACACAAAGTGACAATCGATCACAATTGGCTTCAATTTATGTATATCGAATGTATCTGATACAAATAAATTCTAATATTTCCAAATATATGAGAAATGATATGATTCGACTCCAATTGATATCAGTATATTTCGAGAATATGCAATCAACACATAGTGACAATTGATGACAATTGGCTTCAATTCATGTATATCGAATGTATCTGACACAAATAAACTCTAATAATTTCTAATATATGAGGAATGATGTGATTCGACTTCAATTGATGTCAATAGATTTCGAAAATATGCAATCAACACAAAGTGACAATCGATCGCAAATGGCTTCAATTCATGTATATCGAATGAATCTGTCACAAATGAACTCGAATACATCAAAATATATGAGAAATGATGTGATTCGACTCCAATCAATCTCAATAGATTTTGGAAATATGCAATCACTACAAAGTGACAATCAATCACAATTGGCTTCAATTCATGTATATCGAATGTATTTGACACAAATAAACTCAAATAATTCCAAATATATGAGAAATGATGTAATTCGACTTCAATTGATGTCAATAGAGTTGGATAATATGCAATCAACACAAAGTGACAATCGATCACAATTGGCTTCAATTCATGTATATCGAATGTATATGATACAAATAAACTCTAATATTACCAAATATATGAGAAATGATGTGATTCGACTCCAATCAATGTCAATAGATTTCGGTAATATGCAATCAACACAAGGTGACAATCGATCACAATTGGTTTCAATTCATGTATATCGAATATATCTGATACAAATAAACTCCAATAATTCCAAATATATGAGAAATGATGTAATTCGACTTCAATTGATGTCAATAGAGTTGGATAATATGCAATCAACACAAAGTGACAATCGATCACAATTGGCTTCAATTCATGTATATCGAATGTATATGATACAAATAAACTCTAATATTACCAAATATATGAGAAATGATGTGATTCGACTCCAATTGATGTCAATAGATTTCGAGAATATGCAATCAACACAAAGTGACAATCGATGACAATTGGCTTCAATTCATGTATATCGAATGTATCTGACACAAATAAACTCTAATAATTTCTTATATAGGAGGAATGATGTGATTCGACTTCAATTGATGTCAATAGATTTCGAGAATATGCAATCAACACAAAGTGACAATCGTTCGCAAATGGCTTCAATTCATGTATATCGAATGAATCTGACACAAATGAACTCGAATATATCCAAAAATATGAGGAATGATGTGATTCGACTCCAATCAATGTCAATAGATTTCGGAAATATGCAATCAACATAAAGTGATAATCGATCTCAATTTGCTTGAATTCATTTATATCGAATGTATCTGACACAAATAAACTCTAATAATTCCAAATATATGAGAAATGATTTGATTCGACTTCAATTGATGTCAATAGATTTCGGGAACATGCAATCAACACAAAGTGACAATCGATAACAATTGGCTTCAATTCATGTATATCGAATGTATCTGATACAAATAAATTCTAATATTTCCAAATATATGAGAAATGATATGATTAGACTCTAATTGATGTCAGTAGATTTCGAGAATATGCAATCAACACAAAGTGACAATCGATCACAATTGGCTTCAATTCATGTATATCGAATGTATTTGACACAAATAAACTCTAATAATTCCAAATATATGAGAAATGATGTGATTCGACTTCGATTGATGTCAATAGATTTCGAAAATATGCAATCAACACAAAGTGACAATCGATCGCAAATGGCTTCAATTCATGTATATCGAATGAATATGACACAAATGAACTCGAATACATCCAAATATATGAGAAATGATGTGATTCGACTCCAATCAATGTCAATAGATTTCGGAAAAATGCAATCAACACAAAGTGATAATCGATCTCAATTGGCTTGAATTAATTTATTCAGAATGTATCTGACACAAATAAACTCTAATAATTGCAAATATATGAGAAATGATGTAATTCGACTTCAATTGATGTCAATAGATTTGGATAATATGCAATCAACACAAAGTGACAATCGATCACAATTGGCTTCAATTCATGTATATCGAATTTATCTGATACAAATAAACTCTAATATTACCAAATATATGAGAAATGATGTGATTCGACTCCAATTGATGTCAATAGATTTCGAGAATATGCAATCAACACAAAGTGACAATCGATCACAATTGGCTTCAATTCATGTATATCGAATGTATCTGATACGAATAATCTCTAATATTTCCAAATATATGAGGAATGATGTGATTCGACTCCAATTGATGTCAATAGATTTCGAGAATATGCAATCAACACAAAGTGACAATCGATCGCAAATGGCTTCAATTCATGTATATCGAATGAATCTGACACAAATGAACTCGAATACATCCAAATATATGAGAAATGATGTGATTCGACTCCAATCAATGTCAATAGATTTCGGAAATATGCAATCAACACAAAGTGATAATCGATCTCAATTGGCTTGAATTCATTTATATCGAATGTATCTGACACAAATGAACTCTAATAATTGCAAATATATGAGAAATGATGTGATTCGACTTCGATTGATGTCAATAGATTTCGGGAACATGCAATCAACACAAAGTGACAATCGATAACAATTGGCTTCAATTCATGTATATCGAATGTATCTGATACAAATAAACTCTAATATTACCAAATATATGAGAAATGATGTGATTCGACTCCAATTGATGTCAATAGATTTCGAGAATATGCAATCAACACAAAGTGACAATCGATCACAATTGGCTTCAATTTATGTATATCGAATGTATCTGATACAAATAAATTCTAATATTTCCAAATATATGAGAAATGATATGATTCGACTCCAATTGATGTCAGTATATTTCGAGAATATGCAATCAACAAAAAGTGACAATTGATGACAATTGGCTTCAATTCATGTATATCGAATGTATCTGACACAAATAAACTCTAATAATTTCTTATATATGAGGAATGATGTGATTCGACTTCAATTGATGTCAATAGATTTCGAAAATATGCAATCAACACAAAGTGACAATCGATCGCAAATGGCTTCAATTCATGTATATCGAATGAATCTGTCACAAATGAACTCGAATACATCCAAATATATGAGAAATGATGTAATTCGATTTCAATTGATGTCAATCGATTTGGAAAATATGCAATCAACACAATGTGACAATCGATCACAATTGGCTTCAATTCATGTATATCGAATGTATCTGATACAAATAAACTCTAATATTTCCAAATATATGAGAAATGATGTGATTCGACTTCGATTGATGTCAATAGATTTCGAAAATATGCAATCAACACAAAGTGACCATCGATCGCAAATGGCTTCAATTCATGTATATCGAATGAATATGACACAAATGAACTCGAATACATCCAAATATATGAGAAATGATGTGATTCGACTCCAATCAATGTCAATAGATTTCGGAAATATGCAATCAATACAAAGTGATAATCGATCTCAATTGGCTTGAATTCATTTATTCCGAATGTATCTGACACAAATAAACTCTAATAATTGCAAATATATGAGAAATGATGTAATTGGACTTCAATTGATGTCAATAGAGTTGGATAATATGCAATCAACACAAAGTGACAATCGATCACAATTGGCTTCAATTCATGTATATCGAATGTATCTGATACAAATAATCTCTAATATTTCCAAATATATGAGGAATGATGTGATTCGACTCCAATTGATGTCAATAGATTTCGAGAATATGCAATCAACACAAAGTGACAATCGATGACAATTGGCTTCAATTTATGTATATCGAATGTATCTGACACAAATAAACTCTAATAATTTCTTATATAGGAGGAATGATGTGATTCGACTTCAATTGATGTCAATAGATTTCGAAAATATGCAATCAACACAAAGTGACAATCGATGAAAATTGGCTTCAATTTATGTATATCGAATGTATCTGACACAAATAAACTCTAATAATTTCTTATATAGGAGGAATGATGTGATTCGACTTCAATTGATGTCAATAGATTTCGAAAATATGCAATCAACACAAAGTGACAATCGATCGCAAATGGCTTCAATTCATGTATATCGAATGAATATGACACAAATGAACTCGAATACATCTAAATATATGAGAAATGATGTGATTCGACTCCAATCAATGTCAATAGATTTCGGAAAAATGCAATCAACACAAAGTGATAATCGATCTCAATTGGCTTGAATTCATTTATTCAGAATGTATCTGACACAAATAAACTCTAATAATTGCAAATATATGAGAAATGATGTAATTCGACTTCAATTGATGTCAATAGATTTGGATAATATGCAATCAACACAAAGTGACAATCGATCACAATTGGCTTCAATTCATGTATATCGAATGTATCTGATACAAACAAACTCTAATATTACCAAATATATGAGAAATGATGTGATTCGACTCCAATTGATGTCAATAGATTTCGAGAATATGCAATCAACACAAAGTGACAATCGATCACAATTGGCTTCAATTCATGTATATCGAATGTATCTGATACGAATAATCTCTAATATTTCCAAATATATGAGGAATGATGTGATTCGACTCCAATTGATGTCAATAGATTTCGAGAATATGCAATCAACACAAAGTGACAATCGATCGCAAATGGCTTCAATTCATGTATATCGAATGAATCTGACACAAATGAACTCGAATACATCCAAATATATGAGAAATGATGTGATTCGACTCCAATCAATGCCAATAGATTTCGGAAATATGCAATCAACACAAAGTGATAATCGATCTCAATTGGCTTGAATTCATTTATATCGAATGTATCTGACACAAATAAACTCTAATAATTGCAAATATATGAGAAATGATGTGATTCGAGTTCGATTGATGTCAATAGATTTCGGGAACATGCAATCAACACAAAGTGACAATCGATAACAATTGGCTTCAATTCATGTATATCGAATGTATCTGATACAAATAAACTCTAATATTACCAAATATATGAGGAATGATGTGATATGACTCCAATTGATGTCAATAGATTTCGAGAATATGCAATCAACACAAAGTGACAATCGATCACAATTGGCTTCAATTTATGTATATCGAATGTATCTGATACAAATAAATTCTAATATTTCCAAATATATGAGAAATGATATGATTCGACTCCAATTGATATCAGTATATTTCGAGAATATGCAATCAACACAAAGTGACAATTGATGACAATTGGCTTCAATTCATGTATATCGAATGTATCTGACACAAATAAACTCTAATAATTTCTAATATATGAGGAATGATGTGATTCGACTTCAATTGATGTCAATAGATTTCGAAAATATGCAATCAACACAAAGTGACAATCGATCGCAAATGGCTTCAATTCATGTATATCGAATGAATCTGTCACAAATGAACTCGAATACATCAAAATATATGAGAAATGATGTGATTCGACTCCAATCAATGTCAATAGATTTTGGAAATATGCAATCACTACAAAGTGACAATCGATCACAATTGGCTTCAATTCATGTATATCGAATGTATTTGACACAAATAAACTCAAATAATTCCAAATATATGAGAAATGATGTAATTCGACTTCAATTGATGTCAATAGAGTTGGATAATATGCAATCAACACAAAGTGACAATCGATCACAATTGGCTTCAATTCATGTATATCGAATGTATATGATACAAATAAACTCTAATATTACCAAATATATGAGAAATGATGTGATTCGACTCCAATTGATGTCAATAGATTTCGAGAATATGCAATCAACACAAAGTGACAATCGATGACAATTGGCTTCAATTCATGTATATCGAATGTATCTGACACAAATAAACTCTAATAATTTCTTATATAGGAGGAATGATGTGATTCGACTTCAATTGATGTCAATAGATTTCGAGAATATGCAATCAACACAAAGTGACAATCGATCGCAAATGGCTTCAATTCATGTATATCGAATGAATCTGACACAAATGAACTCGAATATATCCAAAAATATGAGGAATGATGTGATTCGACTCCAATCAATGTCAATAGATTTCGGAAATATGCAATCAACATAAAGTGATAATCGATCTCAATTTGCTTGAATTCATTTATATCGAATGTATCTGACACAAATAAACTCTAATAATTCCAAATATATGAGAAATGATTTGATTCGACTTCAATTGATGTCAATAGATTTCGGGAACATGCAATCAACACAAAGTGACAATCGATAACAATTGGCTTCAATTCATGTATATCGAATGTATCTGATACAAATAAATTCTAATATTTCCAAATATATGAGAAATGATATGATTAGACTCTAATTGATGTCAGTAGATTTCGAGAATATGCAATCAACACAAAGTGACAATCGATCACAATTGGCTTCAATTCATGTATATCGAATGTATTTGACACAAATAAACTCTAATAATTCCAAATATATGAGAAATGATGTGATTCGACTTCGATTGATGTCAATAGATTTCGAAAATATGCAATCAACACAAAGTGACAATCGATCGCAAATGGCTTCAATTCATGTATATCGAATGAATATGACACAAATGAACTCGAATACATCCAAATATATGAGAAATGATGTGATTCGACTCCAATCAATGTCAATAGGTTTCGGAAATATGCAATCAACACAAGGTGACAATCGATCACAATTGGTTTCAATTCATGTATATCGAATATATCTGATACAAATAAACTCCAATATTTCCAAATATATGAGAAATGATGTAATTCGACTTCAATTGATGTCAATAGAGTTGGATAATATCCAATCAACACAAAGTGACAATCGATCACAATTGGCTTCAATTCATGTATATCGAATGTATATGATACAAATAAACTCTAATATTACCAAATATATGAGAAATGATGTGATTCGACTCCAATTGATGTCAATAGATTTCGAGAATATGCAATCAACACAAAGTGACAATCGATGACAATTGGCTTCAATTTATGTATATCGGATGTATCTGACACAAACAAACTCTAATAATTTCTTATATAGGAGGAATGATGTGATTCGACTTCAATTGATGTCAATAGATTTCGAGAATATGCAATCAACACAAAGTGACAATCGATCGCAAATGGCTTCAATTCATGTATATCGAATGAATCTGACACAAATGAACCCGAATATATCCAAAAATATGAGGAATGATGTGATTCGACTCCAATCAATGTCAATAGATTTCGGAAATATGCAATCAACATAAAGTGATAATCGATCTCAATTTGCTTGAATTCATTTATATCGAATGTATCTAACACAAATAAACTCTAATAATTCCAAATATATGAGAAATGATTTGATTCGACTTCAATTGATGTCAATAGATTTCGGGAACATGCAATCAACACAAAGTGACAATCGATAACAATTGGCTTCAATTCATGTATATCGAATGTATCTGATACAAATAAATTCTAATATTTCCAAATATATGAGAAATGATATGATTAGACTCTAATTGATGTCAGTAGATTTCGAGAATATGCAATCAACACAAAGTGACAATCGATCACAATTGGCTTCAATTCATGTATATCGAATGTATTTGACACAAATAAACTCTAATAATTCCAAATATATGAGAAATGATGTGATTCGACTTCGATTGATGTCAATAGATTTCGAAAATATGCAATCAACACAAAGTGACAATCGATCGCAAATGACTTCAATTCATGTATATCGAATGAATCTGTCACAAATGAACTCGAATACATCCAAATATATGAGAAATGATGTGATTCGACTCCAATCAATGTCAATAGATTTCGGAAATATGCAATCAACACAAGGTGACAATCGATCACAATTGGTTTCAATTCATGTATATCAAATATATCTGATACAAATAAACTCCAATATTTCCAAATATATGAGAAATGATGTAATTCGACTTCAATTTATGTCAATAGAGTTGGATAATATGCAATCAACACAAAGTGACAATCGATCACAATTGGCTTCAATTCATGTATATCGAATGTATCTGATACAAATAAATTCCAATATTTCCAAATATATGAGAAATGATATGATTAGACTCTAATTGATGTCAGTAGATTTCGAGAATATGCAATCAACACAAAGTGACAATCGATCACAATTGGCTTCAATTCATGTATATCGAATGTATTTGACACAAATAAACTCTAATAATTCCAAATATATGAGAAATGATGTGATTCGACTTCGATTGATGTCAATAGATTTCGAAAATATGCAATCAACACAAAGTGACAATCGATCGCAAATGGCTTCAATTCATGTATATCGAATGAATCTGTCACAAATGAACTCGAATACATCCAAATATATGAGAAATGATGTGATTCGACTACAATCAATGTCAATAGATTTCGGAAATATGCAATCAACACAAGGTGACAATCGATCACAATTGGTTTCAATTCATGTATATCAAATATATCTGATACAAATAAACTCCAATATTTCCAAATATATGAGAAATGATGTAATTCGACTTCAATTGATGTCAATAGAGTTGGATAATATGCAATCAACACAAAGTGACAATCGATCACAATTGGCTCCAATTCATGTATATCGAATGTATCTGATACAAATAAATTCCAATATTTCCAAATATATGAGAAATGATATGATTAGACTCTAATTGATGTCAGTAGATTTCGAGAATATGCAATCAACACAGAGTGACAATCGATCACAATTGGCTCCAATTCATGTATATCGAATGTATTTGACAAAAATAAACTCTAATAATTCCAAATATATGAGAAATGATGTGATTCGACTTCGATTGATGTCAATAGATTTCGAAAATATGCAATCAACACAAAGTGACAATCGATCGCAAATGGCTTCAATTCATGTATATCGAATGAATCTGTCACAAATGAACTCGAATACATCCAAATATATGAGAAATGATGTGATTCGACTCCAATCAATGTCAATAGATTTCGGAAATATGCAATCAACACAAGGTGACAATCGATCACAATTGGTTTCAATTCATGTATATCAAATATATCTGATACAAATAAACTCCAATATTTCCAAATATATGAGAAATGATGTAATTCGACTTCAATTGATGTCAATAGAGTTGGATAATATGCAATCAACACAAAGTGACAATCGATAACAATTGGCTTCAATTCATGTATATCGAATGTATCTGATACAAATAAACTCTAATATTACCAAATATATGAGAAATGATATGAGTCGACTTCAATTGATGTCAATAGATTTCGAGGATATGCAATCAACACAAAGTGACAATCGATCAGAATTGGCTTCAATTCATGTATATCGAATGTATCTGATACAAATAAACTCTAATAATTCCTAATATATGAGAAATGATGTGATTCGACTTCAACTGATGTCAATAGATTTCGAGAATATGCAATCAACACAAAGTGACAATCGATCACAATTGGCTTCAATTCATGTATATCGAATGTATCTGACACAAATAAACTCTAATAATTCCTTATATATGAGAAATGATGGGATTCGACTTCCATTGATGTCAATAGATTTCGAGAATATGCAATCAACACAAAGTGACAATCGATCACAATTGGCTTCAATTCATGTATATCGAATGTATCGGACACAAATAAACTCTAATAATTCCTTATATATGAGAAATGATGGAATTCGACTTCCATTGATGTCAATAGATTCCGAGAATATGCAGCAACATAAAGTGACAATCGATGTTAATTGGCTTCAATTCATGTATATCGAATGTATCTGACACATATAAAATTTAATAATTCCAAATATATGAGTATTGATGTGATTCGATTTCAATTGATGTCAATAGATTTCGGAAATATGCAATCAACACAAAGTGACAATCGATCTCAATTGGCTTGAATTTATCTATATCGAATGTATCTGACACAAATAAACTCTAATAATTGCAAATATATGAGAAATGATGTGATTCGACTTCAATTGATGTCAATAGATTTGGAAAATATGCAATCAACACAAAGTGACAATCGATCACAATTGGCTTCAATTCATGTATATCGAATGTATCTGTTACAAATAAACTCTAATATTACCAAATATATAAGAAATGATGTGATTCAACTCCAGTTGATGTCAATAGATTTCGAGAATATGCAATCAACACAAAGTGACAATCGATCACAATTGGCTTCAATTTATGTATATCGAATGTATCTGATACAAATAAATTCTAATATTTCCAAATATATGAGAAATGATGTGATTCGACTTGAATTGACTTCAATAGATTTCGAGAATATACAATTAACACAAAATGACAATCGATCTCAATTGGCTCGAATTCATGTATATCGAATGTATCTGACACAAATAAACTCTAATATTTCCAAATATATGAGAAATGATGTGATTCGACTCCAATTGATGTCAATAGATTTCGAGAATATGCAATCAACACAAAGTGACAATCGATCACAATTGGCTTCAATTCATGTATATCGAATGAATATGACACAAATGAACTCGAATACATCCAAATATATGAGAAATGATGTGATTCGACTCCAATCAATGTCAATAGATTTCGGAAAAATGCAATCAACACAAAGTGATAATCGATCTCAATTGGCTTGAATTCATTTATTCAGAATGTATCTGACACAAATAAACTCTAATAATTGCAAATATATGAGAAATGATGTAATTCGACTTCAATTGATGTCAATAGATTTGGATAATATGCAATCAACATAAAGTGACAATCGATCACAATTGGCTTCAATTCATGTATATCGAATGTATCTGATACGAATAAACTCTAATATTACCAAATATATGAGAAATGATGTGATTCGACCCCAATTGATGTCAATAGATTTCGAGAATATGCAATCAACACAAAGTGACAATCGATCACAATTGGCTTCAATTCATGTATATCGAATGTATCTGATACGAATAATCTCTAATATTTCCAAATATATGAGGAATGATGTGATTCGACTCCAATTGATGTCAATAGATTTCGAGAATATGCAATCAACACAAAGTGACAATCGATCGCAAATGGCTTCAATTCATGTATATCGAATGAATCTGACACAAATGAACTCGAATACATCCAAATATATGAGAAATGATGTGATTCGACTCCAATCAATGTCAATAGATTTCGGAAATATGCAATCAACACAAAGTGATAATCGATCTCAATTGGCTTGAATTCATTTATATCGAATGTATCTGACACAAATGAACTCTAATAATTGCAAATATATGAGAAATGATGTGATTCGACTTCGATTGATGTCAATAGATTTCGAGAACATGCAATCAACACAAAGTGACAATCGATAACAATTGGCTTCAATTCATGTATATCGAATGTATCTGATACAAATAAACTCTAATATTACCAAATATATGAGAAATGATGTGATTCGACTCCAATTGATGTCAATAGATTTCGAGAATATGCAATCAACACAAAGTGACAATCGATCACAATTGGCTTCAATTTATGTATATCGAATGTATCTGATACAAATAAATTCTAATATTTCCAAATATATGAGAAATGATATGATTCGACTCCAATTGATTTCAGTATATTTCGAGAATATGCAATCAACACAAAGTGACAATTGATGACAATTGGCTTCAATTCATGTATATCGAATGTATCTGACACAAATAAACTCTAATAATTTCTTATATATGAGGAATGATGTGATTCGACTTCATTTGATGTCAATAGATTTCGAAAATATGCAATCAACACAAAGTGACAATCGATCGCAAATGGCTTCAATTCATGTATATCGAATGAATCTGTCACAAATGAACTCGAATACATCCAAATATATGAGAAATGATGTGATTCGACTCCAATTGATGTCAATAGATTTCGAGAATATGCAATCAACACAAAGTGACAATCGATCGCAAATGGCTTCAATTCATGTATATCGAATGAATATGACACAAATGAATTCGAATACATCCAAATATATGAGAAATGATGTGATTCGACTCCAATCAATGTCAATAGATTTCGGAAAAATGCAATCAACACAAAGTGATAATCGATCTCAATTGGCTTGAATTCATTTATTCAGAATGTATCTGACACAAATAAACTCTAATAATTGCAAATATATGAGAAATGATGTAATTCGACTTCAATTGATGTCAATAGATTTGGATAATATGCAATCAACACAAAGTGACAATCGATCACAATTGGCTTCAATTCATGTATATCGAATGTATCTGATACAAATAAACTCTAATATTACCAAATATATGAGAAATGATGTGATTCGACTCCAATTGATGTCAATAGATTTCGAGAATATGCAATCAACACAAAGTGACAATCGATCACAATTGGCTTCAATTCATGTGTATCGAATGTATCTGATACGAATAATCTCTAATATTTCCAAATATATGAGGAATGATGTGATTCGACTCCAATTGATGTCAATAGATTTCAAGAATATGCAATCAACACAAAGTGACAATCGATCGCAAATGGCTTCAATTCATGTATATCGAATGAATCTGACACAAATGAACTCGAATACATCCAAATATATGAGAAATGATGTGATTTGACTCCAATCAATGCCAATAGATTTCGGAAATATGCAATCAACACAAAGTGATAATCGATCTCAATTGGCTTGAATTCATTTATATCGAATGTATCTGACACAAATAAACTCTAATAATTGCAAATATATGAGAAATGATGTGATTCGACTTCGATTGATGTCAATAGATTTCGGGAACATGCAATCAAGACAAAGTGACAATCGATAACAATTGGCTTCAATTCATGTATATCGAATGTATCTGATACAAATAAACTCTAATATTACCAAATATATGAGAAATGATGTGATTCGACTCCAATTGATGTCAATAGATTTCAAGAATATGCAATCAACACAAAGTGACAATCGATTACAATTGGCTTCAATTTATGTATATCGAATGTATCTGATACAAATAAATTCTAATATTTCCAAATATATGAGAAATGATATGATTCGACTCCAATTGATATCAGTATATTTCGAGAATATGCAATCAACACAAAGTGACAATTGATGACAATTGGCTTCAATTCATGTATATCGAATGAATCTGTCACAAATGAACTCGAATACATCAAAATATATGAGAAATGATGTGATTCGACTCCAATCAATGTCAATAGATTTTGGAAATATGCAATCAACACAAAGTGACAATCGATCACAATTGGCTTCAATTCATGTATATCGAATGTATTTGACACAAATAAACTCAAATAATTCCAAATATATGAGAAATGATGTGATTCGACTTCGATTGATGTCAATAGATTTCGAAAATATGCAATCAACACAAAGTGACAATCGATCGCAAATGGCTTCAATTCATGTATATCGAATGAATATGACACAAATGAACTCGAATACATCCAAATATATGAGAAATTATGTGATTCGACTCCAATCAATGTCAATAGATTTCGGAAATATGCAATCAACACAAGGTGACAATCGATCACAATTGGTTTCAATTCATGTATATCGGATATATCTGATACAAATAAACTCCAATATTTCCAAATATATGAGAAATGATGTAATTCGACTTCAATTGATGTCAATAGAGTTGGATAATATGCAATCAACACAAAGTGACAATCGATCACAATTGGCTTCAATTCATGTATATCGAATGTATCTGATACAAATAAACTCTAATATTACCAAATATATGAGGAATGATGTGATTCGACTCCAATTGATGTCAATTGATTTCGAGAATATGCAATCAACACAAAGTGACAATCGATGACAATTGGCTTCAATTCATGTATATCGAATGTATCTGACGCAAATAAACTCTAATAATTTCTTATATAGGAGGAATGATGTGATTCGACTTCAATTGATGTCAATAGATTTCGAGAATATGCAATCAACACAAAGTGACAATCGATCGCAAATGGCTTCAATTCATGTATATCGAATGAATCTGACACAAATGAACTCGAATATATCCAAAAATATGAGAAATGATGTGATTCGACTCCAATAAATGTCAATAGATTTCGGAAATATGCAATCAACATAAAGTGATAATCGATCTCAATTTGCTTGAATTCATTTATATCGAATGTATCTGACACAAATAAACTCTAATAATTCCAAACATATGAGAAATGATTTGATTCGACTTCAATTGATGTCAATAGATTTCGGGAACATGCAATCAACACAAAGTGACAATCGATAACAATTGGCTTCAATTCATGTATATCGAATGTATCTGATACAAATAAATTCTAATATTTCCAAATATATGAGAAATGATATGATTAGACTCTAATTGATGTCAGTAGATTTCGAGAATATACAATCAACACAAAGTGACAATCGATCACAATTGGCTTCAATTCATGTATATCGAATGTATTTGACACAATTAAACTCTAATAATTCCAAATATATGAGAAATGATGTGATTCGACTTCGATTGATGTCAATAGATTTCGAAAATATGCAATCAACACAAAGTGACAATCGATCGCAAATGGCTTCAATTCATGTATATCGAATGAATCTGTCACAAATGAACTCGAATACATCCAAATATATGAGAAATGATGTGATTCGACTCCAATCAATGTCAATAGATTTCGGAAATATGCAATCAACACAAGGTGACAATCGATCACAATTGGTTTCAATTCATGTATATCAAATATATCTGATACAAATAAACTCCAATATTTCCAAATATATGAGAAATGATGTAATTCGACTTCAATTGATGTCAATAGAGTTGGATAATATGCAATCAACACAAAGTGACAATCGATCACAATTGGCTTCAATTCATGTATATCGAATGTATCTGATACAAATAAACTCTAATATTACCAAATATATGAGAAATGATGTGATTCGACTCCAATTGATGTCAATAGATTTCGAGAATATGCAATCAACACAAAGTGACAATCGATGACAATTGGCTTCAATTCATGTATATCGAATGTATCTGACACAAATAAACTCTAATAATTTCTTATATAGGAGGAATGATGTGATTCGACTTCAACTGATGTCGATAGATTTCGAGAATATGCAATCATTACAAAGTGACAATCGATCGCAAATGGCTTCAATTCATGTATATCGAATGAATCTGACACACATGAACTCGAATATATCCAAAAATATGAGAAATGATGTGATTCGACTCCAATCAATGTCAATAGATTTCGGAAATATGTAATCAACATAAAGTGATAATCGATCTCAATTTGCTTGAATTAATTTATATCGAATGTATCTGACACAAATAAACTCTAATAATTCCAAATATATGAGAAATGATTTGATTCGACTTCAATTGATGTCAATGGATTTCGAGAATATGCAATCAACACAAAGTGACAATCGATCACAATTGGCTTCAATTCATGTATATGGAATGTATTTGATACAAATAAATTCTAATATTTCCAAATATATGAGAGATGATATGATTCGACTTCAATTGATGTCAGTATATTTCGAGAATATGCAATCAACACAAAGTGACAATTGATGACAATTGGCTTCAATTCATGTATATCGAATGTATCTGACACAAATAAACTCTAATAATTTCTTATATATGAGGAATGATGTGATTCGACTTCAATTGATGTCAATAGATTTCGAGAATATGCAATCAACACAAAGTGACAATCGATCACAATTGGCTTCAATTCATGTATATCGAATATATTTGACACAAATAAACTCAAATAATTCCAAATATATGAGAAATGATGTGATTCGACTTCGATTGATGTCAATAGATTTCGGGAACATGCAATCAACACAAAGTGACAATCGATAACAATTGGCTTCAATTCATGTATATCGAATGTATCTGATACAAATAAACTCTAATATAACCAAATATATGAGATATGATGTAATTCGACTCCAATTGATGTCAATGGATTTCGAGAATATGCAATCAACACAAAGTGACAATCGATCACAATTGGCTTCAATTCATGTATATCGAATGTATTTGACACAAATAAACTCAAATAATTCCAAATATATGAGAAATGATGTGATTCGACTTCGATTGATGTCAATAGATTTCGAAAATATGCAATCAACACAAAGTGACAATCGATCGCAAATGGCTTCAATTCATGTATATCGAATGAATCTGTCACAAATGAACTCGAATACATCCAAATATATGAGAAATGATGTGATTCCACTCCAATCAATGTCAATAGATTTCGAAAATATGCAATCAACACAAAGTGACAATCGATCACAATTGGCTTCAATTCATGTATATCGAATGAATCTGACACAAATGAACTCGAATATATCCAAAAATATGAGAAATGATGTGATTCGACTTCGATTGATGTCAATAGATTTCGAAAATATGCAATCAACATAAAGTGACAATCGATCGCAAATGGCTTCAATTCATGTATATCGAATGAATATGACACAAATGAACTCGAATACATCCAAATATATGAGAAATGATGTGATTCGACTCCAATCAATGTCAATAGATTTCGGAAATATGCAATCAACATAAAGTGATAATCGATCTCAATTTGCTTTAATTCATTTATATCGAATGTATCTGACACAAATAAACTCTAATAATTCCAAATATATGAGAAATGATTTGATTCGACTTCAATTGATGTCAATAGATTTCGGGAACATGCAATCAACACAAAGTGACAATCGATAACTATTGGCTTCAATTCATGTATATCGAATGTATCTGATACAAGTAAACTCTAATATTACCAAATATATGAGAAATGATGTGATTCGACTCCAATTGATGTCAATGGATTTCGAGAATATGCAATCAACACAAAGTGACAATCGATCACAATTGGCTTCAATTTATGTATATGGAATGTATCTGATACAAATAAATTCTAATATTTCCAAATATATGAGAGATGATATGATTCGACTCCAATTGATGTCAGTATATTTCGAGAATATGCAATCAACACAAAGTGACAATTGATGACAATTGGCTTCAATTCATGTATATCGAATGTATCTGACACAAATAAACTCTAATAATTTCTTATATATGAGGAATGATGTGATTCGACTTCAATTGATGTCAATAGATTTCGAGAATATGCAATCAACACAAAGTGACAATCGATCACAATTGGCTTCAATTCATGTATATCGAATGTATTTGACACAAATAAACTCAAATAATTCCAAATATATGAGAAATGATGTGATTCGACTTCGATTGATGTCAATAGATTTCGAAAATATGCAATCAACACAAAGTGACAATCGATCGCAAATGGCTTCAATTCATGTATATCGAATGAATCTGTCACAAATGAACTCGAATACATCCAAATATATGAGAAATGATGTGATTCGACTTCGATTGATGTCAATAGATTTCGGGAACATGCAATCAACACAAAGTGACAATCGATAACAATTGGCTTCAATTCATGTATATCGAATGTATCTGATACAAATAAACTCTAATATTACCAAATATATGAGAAATGATGTGATTCGACTCCAATTGATGTCAATAGATTTCAAGAATATGCAATCAACACAAAGTGACAATCGATCACAATTGGCTTCAATTTATGTATATCGAATGTATCTGATACAAATAAATTCTAATATTTCCAAATATATGAGAAATGATATGATTCGACTCCAATTGATATCAGTATATTTCGAGAATATGCAATCAACACAAAGTGACAATTGATGACAATTGGCTTCAATTCATGTATATCGAATGTATCTGAAACAAATAAACTCTAATAATTTCTAATATATGAAGAATGATGTGATTCGACTTCAATTGATGTCAATAGATTTCGAAAATATGCAATCAACACAAAGTGACAATCGATCGCAAATGGCTTCAATTCATGTATATCGAATGAATCTGTCACAAATGAACTCGAATACATCAAAATATATGAGAAATGATGTGATTCGACTCCAATCAATGTCAATAGATTTTGGAAATATGCAATCAACACAAAGTGACAATCGATCACAATTGGCTTCAATTCATGTATATCGAATGTATTTGACACAAATAAACTCCAATAATTCCAAATATATGAGAAATGATGTGATTCGACTTCGATTGATGTCAATAGATTTCGAAAATATGCAATCAACACAAAGTGACAATCGATCGCAAATGGCTTCAATTCATGTATATCGAATGAATATGACACAAATGAACTCGAATACATCCAAATATATGAGAAATGATGTGATTCGACTCCAATCAATGTCAATAGATTTCGGAAATATGCAATCAACACAAGGTGACAATCGATCACAATTGGTTTCAATTCATGTATATCGGATATATCTGATACAAATAAACTCCAATATTTCCAAATATATGAGAAATGATGTAATTCGACTTCAATTGATGTCAATAGAGTTGGATAATATGCAATCAACACAAAGTGACAATCGATCACAATTGGCTTCAATTCATGTATATCGAATGTATCTGATACAAATAAACTCTAATATTACCAAATATATGAGAAATGATGTGATTCGACTCCAATTGATGTCAATAGATTTCGAGAATATGCAATCAACACAAAGTGACAATCGATGACAATTGGCTTCAATTCATGTATATCGAATGTATCTGACACAAATAAACTCTAATAATTTCTTATATAGGAGGAATGATGTGATTCGACTTCAACTGATGTCAATAGATTTCGAGAATATGCAATCATTACAAAGTGACAATCGATCGCAAATGGCTTCAATTCATGTATATCGAATGAATCTGACACACATGAACTCGAATATATCCAAAAATATGAGAAATGATGTGATTCGACTCCAATCAATGTCAATAGATTTCGGAAATATGCAATCAACATAAAGTGATAATCGATCTCAATTTGCTTGAATTAATTTATATCGAATGTATCTGACACAAATAAACTCTAATAATTCCAAATATATGAGAAATGATTTGATTCGACTTCAATTGATGTCAATGGATTTCGAGAATATGCAATCAACACAAAGTGACAATCGATCACAATTGGCTTCAATTCATGTATATGGAATGTATTTGATACAAATAAATTCTAATATTTCCAAATATATGAGAGATGATATGATTCGACTTCAATTGATGTCAGTATATTTCGAGAATATGCAATCAACACAAAGTGACAATTGATGACAATTGGCTTCAATTCATGTATATCGAATGTATCTGACACAAATAAACTCTAATAATTTCTTATATATGAGGAATGATGTGATTCGACTTCAATTGATGTCAATAGATTTCGAGAATATGCAATCAACACAAAGTGACAATCGATCACAATTGGCTTCAATTCATGTATATCGAATATATTTGACACAAATAAACTCAAATAATTCCAAATATATGAGAAATGATGTGATTCGACTTCGATTGATGTCAATAGATTTCGGGAACATGCAATCAACACAAAGTGACAATCGATAACAATTGGCTTCAATTCATGTATATCGAATGTATCTGATACAAATAAATTCTAATATTTCCAAATATATGAGAAATGATATGATTAGACTCTAATTGATGTCAGTAGATTTCGAGAATATACAATCAACACAAAGTGACAATCGATCACAATTGGCTTCAATTCATGTATATCGAATGTATTTGACACAAATAAACTCTAATAATTCCAAATATATGAGAAATGATGTGATTCGACTTCGATTGATGTCAATAGATTTCGAAAATATGCAATCAACACAAAGTGACAATCGATCGCAAATGGCTTCAATTCATGTATATCGAATGAATCTGTCACAAATGAACTCGAATACATCCAAATATATGAGAAATGATGTGATTCGACTCCAATCAATGTCAATAGATTTCGGAAATATGCAATCAACACAAGGTGACAATCGATCACAATTGGTTTCAATTCATGTATATCAAATATATCTGATACAAATAAACTCCAATATTTCCAAATATATGAGAAATGATGTAATTCGACTTCAATTGATGTCAATAGAGTTGGATAATATGCAATCAACACAAAGTGACAATCGATCACAATTGGCTTCAATTCATGTATATCGAATGTATCTGATACAAATAAACTCTAATATTACCAAATATATGAGAAATGATGTGATTCGACTCCAATTGATGTCAATAGATTTCGAGAATATGCAATCAACACAAAGTGACAATCGATGACAATTGGCTTCAATTCATGTATATCGAATGTATCTGACACAAATAAACTCTAATAATTTCTTATATAGGAGGAATGATGTGATTCGACTTCAACTGATGTCAATAGATTTCGAGAATATGCAATCATTACAAAGTGACAATCGATCGCAAATGGCTTCAATTCATGTATATCGAATGAATCTGACACAAATGAACTCGAATATATCCAAAAATATGAGAAATGATGTGATTCGACTCCAATCAATGTCAATAGATTTCGGAAATATGCAATCAACATAAAGTGATAATCGATCTCAATTTGCTTGAATTAATTTATATCGAATGTATCTGACACAAATAAACTCTAATAATTCCAAATATATGAGAAATGATTTGATTCGACTTCAATTGATGTCAATGGATTTCGAGAATATGCAATCAACACAAAGTGACAATCGATCACAATTGGCTTCAATTCATGTATATGGAATGTATTTGATACAAATAAATTCTAATATTTCCAAATATATGAGAGATGATATGATTCGACTTCAATTGATGTCAGTATATTTCGAGAATATGCAATCAACACAAAGTGACAATTGATGACAATTGGCTTCAATTCATGTATATCGAATGTATCTGACACAAATAAACTCTAATAATTTCTTATATATGAGGAATGATGTGATTCGACTTCAATTGATGTCAATAGATTTCGAGAATATGCAATCAACACAAAGTGACAATCGATCACCATTGGCTTCAATTCATGTATATCGAATATATTTGACACAAATAAACTCAAATAATTCCAAATATATGAGAAATGATGTGATTCGACTTCGATTGATGTCAATAGATTTCGGGAACATGCAATCAACACAAAGTGACAATCGATAACAATTGGCTTCAATTCATGTATATCGAATGTATCTGATACAAATAAACTCTAATATAACCAAATATATGAGATATGATGTGATTCGACTCCAATTGATGTCAATGGATTTCGAGAATATGCAATCAACACAAAGTGACAATCGATCACAATTGGCTTCAATTCATGCATATCGAATGTATTTGACACAAATAAACTCAAATAATTCCAAATATATGAGAAATGATGTGATTCGACTTCGATTGATGTCAATAGATTTCGAAAATATGCAATCAACACAAAGTGACAATCGATCGCAAATGGCTTCAATTCATGTATATCGAATGAATCTGTCACAAATGAACTCGAATACATCCAAATATATGAGAAATGATGTGATTCCACTCCAATCAATGTCAATAGATTTCGGAAATATGCAATCAACACAAAGTGACAATCGATCACAATTGGCTTCAATTCATGTATATCGAATGAATCTGACACAAATGAACTCGAATATATCCAAAAATATGAGAAATGATGTGATTCGACTTCGATTGATGTCAATAGATTTCGAAAATATGCAATCAACATAAAGTGACAATCGATCGCAAATGGCTTCAATTCATGTATATCGAATAAATATGACACAAATGAACTCGAATACATCCAAATATATGAGAAATGATGTGATTCGACTCCAATCAATGTCAATAGATTTCGGAAATATGCAATCAACATAAAGTGATAATCGATCTCAATTTGCTTTAATTCATTTATATCGAATGTATCTGACACAAATAAACTCTAATAATTCCAAATATATGAGAAATGATTTGATTCGACTTCAATTGATGTCAATAGATTTCGGGAACATGCAATCAACACAAAGTGACAATCGATAACTATTGGCTTCAATTCATGTATATCGAATGTATCTGATACAAGTAAACTCTAATATTACCAAATATATGAGAAATGATGTGATTCGACTCCAATTGATGTCAATGGATTTCGAGAATATGCAATCAACACAAAGTGACAATCGATCACAATTGGCTTCAATTTATGTATATGGAATGTATCTGATACAAATAAATTCTAATATTTCCAAATATATGAGAGATGATATGATTCGACTCCAATTGATGTCAGTATATTTCGAGAATATGCAATCAACACAAAGTGACAATTGATGACAATTGGCTTCAATTCATGTATATCGAATGTATCTGACACAAATAAACTCTAATAATTTCTTATATATGAGGAATGATGTGATTCGACTTCAATTGATGTCAATAGATTTCGAGAATATGCAATCAACACAAAGTGACAATCGATCACAATTGGCTTCAATTCATGTATATCGAATGTATTTGACACAAATAAACTCAAATAATTCCAAATATATGAGAAATGATGTGATTCGACTTCGATTGATGTCAATAGATTTCGAAAATATGCAATCAACACAAAGTGACAATCGATCGCAAATGGCTTCAATTCATGTATATCGAATGAATCTGTCACAAATGAACTCGAATACATCCAAATATATGAGAAATGATGTGATTCGACTCCAATCAATGTCAATAGATTTCGGAAATATGCAATCAACACAAAGTGACAATCGATCACAATTGGCTTCAATTCATGTATATCGAATGTATTTGACACAAATAAACTCAAATAATTCCAAATATATGAGAAATGATGTGATTCGACTTCGATTGATGTCAATAGATTTCGAAAATATGCAATCAACATAAAGTGACAATCGATCGCAAATGGCTTCAATTCATGTATATCGAATGAATATGACACGAATGAACTCGAATACATCCAAATATATGAGAAATGATGTGATTCGACTCCAATCAATGTCAATAGATTTCGGAAATATGCAATCAACACAAAGTGATAATCGATCTCAATTGGCTTGAATTCATTTATTCCGAATGTATCTGACACAAATAAACTCTAATAATTGCAAATATATGAGAAATGATGTAATTCGACTTCAATTGATGTCAATAGAGTTGGATAATATGCAATCAACACAAAGTGACAATCGATCACAATTGGCTTCAATTCATGTATATCGAATGTATCTGATACAAATAAACTCTAATATTACCAAATATATGAGAAATGATGTGATTCGACTCCAATTGATGTCAATAGATTCCGAGAATATGCAATCAACACAAAGTGACAATGGATCACAATTGGCTTCAATTTATGTATATCGAATGTATCTGACACAAATAAACTCTAATAATTTCTTATATAGGAGGAATGATGTGATTCGACTTCAATTGATGTCAATAAATTTCGAGAATATGCAATCAACACAAAGTGACAATCGATCGCAAATGGCTTCAATTCATGTATATCGAATGAATCTGACACAAATGAACTCGAATACATCCAAAAATATGAGAAATGATGTTATTCGACTCCAATCAATGTCAATAGATTTCGGAAATATACAATCAACACAAAGTGATAATCGATCTCAATTGGCTTGAATTCATTTATATCGAATGTATCTGACACAAATAAACTCTAATAATTGCAAATATATGGGAAATGATGTGATTCGACTTCGATTGATGTCAATAGATTTCGGGAACATGCAATCAACACAAAGTGACAATCGATAACAATTGGCTTCAATTCATGTATATCGAATGTATCTGATACAAATAAACTCTAATATTACCAAATATATGAGAAATGATGTGATTCGACTCCAATTGATGTCAATGGATTTCGAGAATATGCAATCAACACAAAGTGACAATCGATCACAATTGGCTTCAATTTATGTATATCGAATGTATCTGATACAAATAAATTCTAATATTTCCAAATATATGAGAAATGATATGATTAGACTCTAATTGATGTCAGTAGATTTCGAGAATATGCAATCAACACAAAGTGACAATCGATCACAATTGGCTTCAATTCATGTATATCGAATGTATTTGACACAAATAAACTCTAATAATTCCAAATATATGAGAAATGATGTGATTCGACTTCGATTGATGTCAATAGATTTCGAAAATATGCAATCAACACAAAGTGATAATCGATCGCAAATGGCTTCAATTCATGTATATCGAATGAATCTGTCACAAATGAACTCGAATACATCCAAATATATGAGAAATGATGTGATTCGACTCCAATCAATGTCAATAGATTTCGGAAATATGCAATCAATACAAGGTGACAATCGATCACAATTGGTTTCAATTCATGTATATCGAATGTATCTGATACAAATAAACTCTAATATTACCAAATATATGAGAATTGATGTGATTCGACTCCAATTGATGTCAATGGATTTCGAGAATATGCAATCAACACAAAGTGACAATCGATCACAATTGGCTTCAATTTATGTATATGGAATGTATCTGATACAAATAAATTCTAATATTTCCAAATATATGAGAGATGATATGATTCGACTCCAATTGATGTCAGTATATTTCGAGAATATGCAATCAACACAAAGTGATAATCGATCTCAATTGGCTTGAATTCATTTATATCGAATGTATCTGACACAAATAAACTCTAATAATTCCAAATATATGAGAAATGATTTGATTCGACTTCAATTGATGTCAATAGATTTCGGGAACATGCAATCAACACAAAGTGACAATCGATAACTATTGGCTTCAATTCATGTATATCGAATGTATCTGATACAAATAAACTCTAATATTACCAAATATATGAGAAATGATGTGATTCGACTCCAATTGATGTCAATGGATTTCGAGAATATGCAATCAACACAAAGTGACAATCGATCACAATTGGCTTCAATTTATGTATATCGAATGTATCTGATACAAATAAATTCTGATATTTCCAAATATATGAGAGATGATATGATTAGACTCCAATTGATGTCAGTAGATTTCGAGAATATGCAATCAACACAAAGTGACAATCGATCACAATTGGCTTCAATTCATTTATATCGAATGTATTTGACACAAATAAACTCTAATAATTCCAAATATATGAGAAATGATTTGATTCGACTTCAATTGATGTCAATAGATTTCGGGAACATGCAATCAACACAAAGTGACAATCGATAACTATTGGCTTCAATTCATGTATATCGAATGTATCTGATACAAATAAACTCTAATATTACCAAATATATGAGAAATGATGTGATTCGACTCCAATTGATGTCAATGGATTTCGAGAATATGCAATCAACACAAAGTGACAATCGATCACAATTGACTTCAATTTATGTATATCGAATGTATCTGATACAAATAAATTCTGATATTTCCAAATATATGAGAGATGATATGATTAGACTCCAATTGATGTCAGTAGATTTCGGAAATATGCAATCAACATAAAGTGATAATCGATCTCAATTTGCTTGAATTCATTTATATCGAATGTATCTGACACAAATAAACTCTAATAATTCCAAATATATGAGAAATGATTTGATTCGACTTCAATTGATGTCAATAGATTTCGGGAACATGCAATCAACACAAAGTGACAATCGATAACTATTGGCTTCAATTCATGTATATCGAATGTATCTGATACAAATAAACTCTAATATTACAAAATATATGAGAAATGATGTGATTCGACTCCAATTGATGTCAATGGATTTCGAGAATATGCAATCAACACAAAGTGACAATCGATCACAATTGGCTTCAATTTATGTATATCGAATGTATCTGATACAAATAAATTCTGATATTTCCAAATATATGAGAGATGATATGATTAGACTCCAATTGATGTCAGTAGATTTCGAGAATATGCAATCAACACAAAGTGACAATCGATCACAATTGGCTTCAATTCATTTATATCGAATGTATTTGACACAAATAAACTCTAATAATTCCAAATATATGAGAAATGATGTGATTCGACTTCGATTGATGTCAATAGATTTCGAAAATATGCAATCAACACAAAGTGACAATCGATCGCAAATGGCTTCGATTCATGTATATCGAATGAATCTGTCACAAATGAACTCGAATACATCCAAATATATGAGAAATGATGTGATTCGACTCCAATCAATGTCAATAGATTTCGGAAATATGCAATCAACACAAGGTGACAATCGATCACAATTGGTTTCAATTCATGTATATCGAATATATCTGATACAAATAAACTCCAATATTTCCAAATATATGAGAAATGATGTGATTCGACTCCAATTGATGTCAATAGATTTCGAGAATATGCAATCAACACAAAGTGACAATAGATCACAATTGGCTTCAATTCATGTATATCGAATGTATCTGATACAAATAATCTCCAACATTTCCAAATATATGAGGAATGATGAGATTCGACTCCAATTGATGTCAATAGATTTCGAGAATATGCAATCAACACAAAGTGACAATCGATGACAATTGGCTTCAATTCATGTATATCGAAGTTATCTGACACAAATAAACTCTAATAATTTCTTATATAGGAGGAATGATGTGATTCGACTTCAATTGATGTCAATAGAGTTGGATAATATGCAATCAACACAAATTGACAATCGATCACAATTGGCTTCAATTCATGTATATCGAATGTATCTGATAAAAATAAACTCTAATATTACCAAATATATGAGAAATGATGTGATTCGACTCCAATTGATGTCAATAGATTTCGAGAATATGCAATCAACACAAAGTGACAATCGATCACAAATGGCTTCAATTCATGTATATCGAATGAATCTGACACAAATGAACTCGAATACATCCAAAAATATGAGAAATGATATGATTAGACTCTAATTGATGTCAGTAGATTTCGTGAATATGCAATCAACACAAAGTGACAATCGATCACAATTGGCTTCAATTCATGTATATCGAATGTATTTGACACAAATAAACTCTAATAATTCCAAATATATGAGAAATGATGTGATTCGACTCCAATCAATGTCAATAGATTCCGGAAATATGCAATCAACACAAAGTGATAATCGATCTCAATTGGCTTGAATTCATTTATATCGAATGTATCTGACACAAATAAACTCTAATAATTGCGAATATTTGGGAAATGATGTGATTCGACTTCGATTGATGTCAATAGATTTCGAAAATATGCAATCAACATAAAGTGACAATCGATCGCAAATGGCTTCAATTCATGTATATCGAATGAATATGACACGAATGAACTCGAATACATCCAAATATATGAGAAATGATGTGATTCGACTCCAATCAATGTCAATAGATTTCGGAAATATGCAATCAACACAAAGTGATAATCGATCTCAATTGGCTTGAATTCATTTATTCCGAATGTATCTGACACAAATAAACTCTAATAATTGCAAATATATGAGAAATGATGTAATTCGACTTCAATTGATGTCAATAGAGTTGGATAATATGCAATCAACACAAAGTGACAATCGATCACAATTGGCTTCAATTCATGTATATCGAATGTATCTGATACAAATAAACTCTAATATTACCAAATATATGAGAAATGATGTGATTCGACTCCAATTGATGTCAATAGATTCCGAGAATATGCAATCAACACAAAGTGACAATCGATCACAATTGGCTTCAATTTATGTATATCGAATGTATCTGATACAAATAAATTCTAATATTTCCAAATATATGAGAAATGATATGATTAGACTCTAATTGATGTCAGTAGATTTCGAGAATATGCAATCAACACAAAGTGACAATCGATAACAATTGGCTTCAATTCATGTATATCGAATGTATCTGATACAAATAAACTCTAATATTACCAAATATATGAGAAATGATGTGATTAGACTCCAATTGATGTCAATGGATTTCGAGAATATGCAATCAACACAAAGTGACAATCGATCACAATTGGCTTCAATTTATGTATATCGAATGTATCTGATACAAATAAATTCTAATATTTCCAAATATATGAGAAATGATATGATTAGACTCTAATTGATGTCAGTAGATTTCGAGAATATGCAATCAACACAAAGTGACAATCGATCACAATTGGCTTCAATTCATGTATATCGAATGTATTTGACACAAATAAACTCTAATAATTCCAAATATATGAGAAATGATGTGATTCGACTCCAATCAATGTCAATAGATTTCGGAAATATGCAATCAATACAAGGTGACAATCGATCACAATTGGTTTCAATTCATGTATATTGAATGTATCTGATACAAATAAACTCTAATATTACCAAATATATGAGAAATGATGTGATTCGACTCCAATTGATGTCAATAGATTTCGAGAATATGCAATCAACACAAAGTGACAATCGATCGCAAATGGCTTCAATTCATGTATATCGAATGTATCTGATACAAATAATCTCCAACATTTCCAAATATATGAGGAATGATGAGATTCGACTCCAATTGATGTCAATAGATTTCGAGAATATGCAATCAACACAAAGTGACAATCGATGACAATTGGCTTCAATTCATGTATATCGAAGTTATCTGACACAAATAAACTCTAATAATTTCTTATATAGGAGGAATGATGTGATTCGACTTCAATTGATGTCAATAGAGTTGGATAATATGCAATCAACACAAATTGACAATCGATCACAATTGGCTTCAATTCATGTATATCGAATGTATCTGATAAAAATAAACTCTAATATTACCAAATATATGAGAAATGATGTGATTCGACTCCAATTGATGTCAATAGATTTCGAGAATATGCAATCAACACAAAGTGACAATCGATCACAAATGGCTTCAATTCATGTATATCGAATGAATCTGACACAAATGAACTCGAATACATCCAAAAATATGAGAAATGATATGATTAGACTCTAATTGATGTCAGTAGATTTCGTGAATATGCAATCAACACAAAGTGACAATCGATCACAATTGGCTTCAATTCATGTATATCGAATGTATTTGACACAAATAAACTCTAATAATTCCAAATATATGAGAAATGATGTGATTCGACTCCAATCAATGTCAATAGATTCCGGAAATATGCAATCAACACAAAGTGATAATCGATCTCAATTGGCTTGAATTCATTTATATCGAATGTATCTGACACAAATAAACTCTAATAATTGCGAATATTTGGGAAATGATGTGATTCGACTTCGATTGATGTCAATAGATTTCGAAAATATGCAATCAACATAAAGTGACAATCGATCGCAAATGGCTTCAATTCATGTATATCGAATGAATATGACACGAATGAACTCGAATACATCCAAATATATGAGAAATGATGTGATTCGACTCCAATCAATGTCAATAGATTTCGGAAATATGCAATCAACACAAAGTGATAATCGATCTCAATTGGCTTGAATTCATTTATTCCGAATGTATCTGACACAAATAAACTCTAATAATTGCAAATATATGAGAAATGATGTAATTCGACTTCAATTGATGTCAATAGAGTTGGATAATATGCAATCAACACAAAGTGACAATCGATCACAATTGGCTTCAATTCATGTATATCGAATGTATCTGATACAAATAAACTCTAATATTACCAAATATATGAGAAATGATGTGATTCGACTCCAATTGATGTCAATAGATTCCGAGAATATGCAATCAACACAAAGTGACAATCGATCACAATTGGCTTCAATTTATGTATATCGAATGTATCTGATACAAATAAATTCTAATATTTCCAAATATATGAGAAATGATATGATTAGACTCTAATTGATGTCAGTAGATTTCGAGAATATGCAATCAACACAAAGTGACAATCGATAACAATTGGCTTCAATTCATGTATATCGAATGTATCTGATACAAATAAACTCTAATATTACCAAATATATGAGAAATGATGTGATTAGACTCCAATTGATGTCAATGGATTTCGAGAATATGCAATCAACACAAAGTGACAATCGATCACAATTGGCTTCAATTTATGTATATCGAATGTATCTGATACAAATAAATTCTAATATTTCCAAATATATGAGAAATGATATGATTAGACTCTAATTGATGTCAGTAGATTTCGAGAATATGCAATCAACACAAAGTGACAATCGATCACAATTGGCTTCAATTCATGTATATCGAATGTATTTGACACAAATAAACTCTAATAATTCCAAATATATGAGAAATGATGTGATTCGACTCCAATCAATGTCAATAGATTTCGGAAATATGCAATCAATACAAGGTGACAATCGATCACAATTGGTTTCAATTCATGTATATCGAATGTATCTGATACAAATAAACTCCAATATTTCCAAATATATGAGAAATGATGTGATTCGACTCCAATTGATGTCAATAGATTTCGAGAATATGCAATCAACTCAAGGTGACAATCGATCACAATTGGTTCCAATTCATGTATATCGAATGTATCTGACACAAATAAACTATAATAATTTCTTATATAGGAGGAATGATGTGATTCGACTTCAATTGATGTCAAAAGATTTCGAGAATATGCAATCAACACAAAGTGACAATCGATCGCAAATGGCTTCAATTCATGTATATCGAATGAATCTGACACAAATGAACTCGAATATATCCAAAAATATAAGAAATGATGTGATTCGACTCCAATCAATGTTAATAGATTTCGGAAATATGCAATCAACATAAAGTGATAATCGATCTCAATTTGCTTGAATTCATTTATATCGAATGTATCTGACACAAATAAACTCTAATAATTCCAAATATATGAGAAATGATTTGATTCGACTTCAATTGATGTCAATAGATTTCGGGAACATGCAATCAACACAAAGTGACAATCGATAACTATTGGCATCAATTCATGTATATCGAATGTATCTGATACAAATAAACTCTAATATTACCAAATATATGAGAAATGATGTGATTCGACTCCAATTGATGTCAATGGATTTCGAGAATATGCAATCAACACAAAGTGACAATCGATCACAATTGGCTTCAATTTATGTATATGGAATGTATCTGATACAAATAAATTCTAATATTTCCAAATATATGAGAGATGATATGATTCGACTCCAATTGATGTCAGTATATTTCGAGAATATGCAATCAACACAAAGTGACAATCGATGACAATTGGCTTCAATTCATGTATATCGAATGTATCTGACACAAATAAACTCTAATAATTTCTTATATAGGAGGAATAATGTGATTCGACTTCAATTGATGTCAATAGAGTTGGATAATATGCAATCAACACAAATTGACAATCGATCACAATTGGCTTCAATTCATGTATATTGAATGTATCTGATACAAATAAACTCTAATATTACCAAATATATGAGAAATGATGTGATTCGACTCCAATTGATGTCAATAGATTTCGAGAATATGCAATCAACACAAAGTGACAATCGATCGCAAATGGCTTCAATTCATGTATATCGAATGAATCTGACACAAATGAACTCGAATACATCCAAAAATATGAGAAATGATGTGATTCGACTCCAATCAATGTCAATAGATTTCGGAAATATACAATCAACACAAAGTGATAATCGATCTCAATTGGCTTGAATTCATTTATATCGAATGTATCTGACACAAATAAACTCTAATAATTGCAAATATATGGGAAATGATGTGATTCGACTTCGATTGATGTCAATAGATTTCGGGAACATGCAATCAACACAAAGTGACAATCGATAACAATTGGCTTCAATTCATGTATATCGAATGTATCTGATACAAATAAACTCTAATTTTACCAAATATATGAGAAATGATGTGATTCGACTCCAATTGATGTCAATGGATTTCGAGAATATGCAATCAACACAAAGTGACAATCGATCACAATTGGCTTCAATTTATGTATATCGAATGTATCTGATACAAATAAATTCTAATATTTCCAAATATATGAGAAATGATATGATTAGACTCTGATTGATGTCAGTAGATTTCGAGAATATGCAATCAACACAAAGTGACAATCGATCACAATTGGCTTCAATTCATGTATATCAAATGTATTTGACACAAATAAATTCTAATAATTCCAAATATATGAGAAATGATGTGATTCGACTTCGATTGATGTCAATAGATTTCGAAAATATGCAATCAACACAAAGTGATAATCGATCGCAAATGGCTTCAATTCATGTATATCGAATGAATCTGTCACAAATGAACTCGAATACATCCAAATATATGAGGAATGATGTGATTCGACTCCAATCAATGTCAATAGATTTCGGAAATATGCAATCAATACAAAGTGACAATCGATCACAATTGGTTTCAATTCATGTATATCGAATGTATCTGATACAAATAAACTCCAATATTTCCAAATATATGAGAAATGATGTGATTCGACTCCAATTGATGTCAATAGATTTCGAGAATATGCAATCAACACAAAGTGACAATCGATGACAATTGGCTTCAATTCATGTATATCGAATGTATCTGACACAAATAAACTATAATAATTTCTTATATAGGAGGAATGATGTGATTCGACTTCAATTGATGTCAAAAGATTTCGAGAATATGCAATCAACACAAAGTGACAATCGATCGCAAATGGCTTCAATTCATGTATATCGAATGAATCTGACACAAATGAACTCGAATATATCCAAAAATATGAGAAATGATGTGATTCGACTCCAATCAATGTTAATAGATTTCGGAAATATGCAATCAACATAAAGTGATAATCGATCTCAATTTGCTTGAATTCATTTATATCGAATGTATCTGACACAAATAAACTCTAATAATTCCAAATATATGAGAAATGATTTGATTCGACTTCAATTGATGTCAATAGATTTCGGGAACATGCAATCAACACAAAGTGACAATCGATAACTATTGGCTTCAATTCATGTATATCGAATGTATCTGATTTAAATAAATTCTAATATTACCAAATATATGAGAAATGATGTGATTCGACTCCAATTGATGTCAATGGATTTCGAGAGTATGCAATCAACACAAAGTGACAATTGATGACAATTGGCTTCAATTCATGTATATCGAATGTATCTGACACAAATACACTCTAATAATTTCTTATATATGAGGAATGATGTGAATCGACTTCAATTGATGTCAATAAATTTCGAGAATATGCAATCAACACAAAGTGACAATCGATCGCAAATGGCTTCAATTCATGTATATCGAATGTATTTGACACAAATAAACTCAAATAATTCCAAATATATGAGAAATGATGTGATTCGACTTCGATTGATGTCAATAGATTTCGAAAATATGCAATCAATACAAAGTGACAATCGATCGCAAATGGCTTCAATTCATGTATATCGAATGAATCTGATACAAATGAACTCGAATACATCCAAATATATGAGAAATGATGTGATTCGACTCCAATCAATGTCAATAGATTTCGGAAATATGCAATCAACACAAAGTGACAATCGATCACAATTGGCTTCAATTCATGTATATCGAATGTATTTGACACAAATAAACTCAAATAATTCCAAATATATGAGAAATGATGTGATTCGACTTCGATTGATGTCAATAGATTTCGAAAATATGCAATCAACATAAAGTGACAATCGATCGCAAATGGCTTCAATTCATGTATATCGAATGAATATGACACAAATGAACTCGAATACATCCAAATATATGAGAAATGATGTGATTCGACTCCAATCAATGTCAATAGATTTCGGAAATATGCAATCAACACAAAGTGATAATCGATCTCAATTGGCTTGAATTCATTTATTCCGAATGTATCTGACACAAATAAACTCTAATAATTGCAAATATATGAGAAATGATGTAATTCGACTTCAATTGATGTCAATAGAGTTGGATAATATGCAATCAACACAAAGTGACAATCGATCACAATTGGCTTCAATTCATGTATATCGAATGTATCTGATACAAATAAACTCTAATATTACCAAATATATGAGAAATGATGTGATTCGACTCCAATTGATGTCAATAGATTTCGAGAATATGCAATCAACACAAAGTGACAATGGATCACAATTGGCTTCAATTTATGTATATCGAATGTATCTGACACAAATAAACTCTAATAATTTCTTATATAGGAGGAATGATGTGATTCGACTTCAATTGATGTCAATAAATATCGAGAATATGCAATCAACACAAAGTGACAATCGATCGCAAATGGCTTCAATTCATGTATATCGAATGAATCTGACACAAATGAACTCGAATACATCCAAAAATATGAGAAATGATGTGATTCGACTCCAATCAATGTCAATAGATTTCGGAAATATACAATCAACACAAAGTGATAATCGAACTCAATTGGCTTGAATTCATTTATATCGAATGTATCTGATACAAATAAACTCCAATATTTCCAAATATATGAGAAATGATGTGATTCGACTCCAATTGATGTCAATAGATTTCGAGAATATGCAATCAACACAAAGTGACAATCAATGACAATTGGCTTCAATTCATGTATATCGAATGTATCTGACACAAATAAACTCTAATAATTTCTTATATAGGAGGAATGATGTGATTCGACTTCAATTGATGTCAATAGATTTCGGGAACATGCAATCAACACAAAGTGACAATCGATAACAATTGGCTTCAATTCATGTATATCGAATGTATCTGATACAAATAAACTCTAATATTACCAAATATATGAGAAATGATGTGATTCGACTCCAATTGATGTCAATGGATTTCGAGAATATGCAATCAACACAAAGTGACAATCGATCACAATTGGCTTCAATTTATGTATATCGAATGTATCTGATACAAATAAACTCTAATAATTCCAAATATATGAGAAATGATGTGATTCGACTTCGATTGATGTCAATAGATTTCGAAAATATGCAATCAACACAAAGTGATAATCGATCGCAAATGGCTTCAATTCATGTATATCGAATGAATCTGTCACAAATGAACTCGAATACATCCAAATATATGAGAAATGATGTGATTCGACTCCAATCAATGTCAATAGATTTCGGAAATATGCAATCAATACAAGGTGACAATCGATCACAATTGGTTTCAATTCATGTATATCGAATGTATCTGATACAAATAAACTCCAATATTTCCAAATATATGAGAAATGATGTGATTCGACTCCAATTGATGTCAATAGATTTCGAGAATATGCAATCAACACAAAGTGACAATCAATGACAATTGGCTTCAATTCATGTATATCGAATGAATCTGACACAAATGAACTCGAATATATCCAAAAATATGAGAAATGATGTGATTCGACTCCAATCAATGTTAATAGATTTCGGAAATATGCAATCAACATAAAGTGATAATCGATCTCAATTTGCTTGAATTCATTTATATCGAATGTATCTGACACAAATAAACTCTAATAATCCCAAATATATGAGAAATGATTTGATTCGACTTCAATTGATGTCAATAGATTTCGGGAACATGCAATCAACACAAAGTGACAATCGATAACTATTGGCTTCAATTCATGTATATCGAATGTATCTGATACAAATAAACTCTAATATTACCAAATATATAAGAAATGATGTGATTCCACTCCAATCAATGTCAATAGATTTCGGAAATATGCAATCAACACAAAGTGACAATCGATCACAATTGGCTTCAATTCATGTATATCGAATGAATCTGACACAAATGAACTCGAATATATCCAAAAATATGAGAAATGATGTGATTCGACTCCAATTGATGTCAATGGATTTCGAGAATATGCAATCAACACAAAGTGACAATCGATCACAATTGGCTTCAATTTATGTATATCGAATGTATTTGACACAAATAAACTCTAATAATTCCAAATATATGAGAAATGATGTGATTCGACTTCGATTGATGTCAATAGATTTCGAAAATATGCAATCAACACAAAGTGACAATCGATCGCAAATGGCTTCGATTCATGTATATCGAATGAATCTGTCACAAATGAACTCGAATACATCCAAATATATGAGAAATGATGTGATTCGACTCCAATCAATGTCAATAGATTTCGGAAATATGCAATCAACACAAGGTGACAATCGATCACAATTGGTTTCAATTCATGTATATCGAATATATCTGATACAAATAAACTCCAATATTTCCAAATATATGAGAAATGATGTGATTCGACTCCAATTGATGTCAATAGATTTCGAGAATATGCAATCAACACAAAGTGACAATAGATCACAATTGGCTTCAATTCATGTATATCGAATGTATCTGATACAAATAATCTCCAACATTTCCAAATATATGAGGAATAATGAGATTCGACTCCAATTGATGTCAATAGATTTCGAGAATATGCAATCAACACAAAGTGACAATCGATGACAATTGGCTTCAATTCATGTATATCGAATGTATCTGACACAAATAAACTCTAATAATTTCTTATATAGGAGGAATGATGTGATTCGACTTCAATTGATGTCAATAGAGTTGGATAATATGCAATCAACACAAAGTGACAATCGATCACAATTGGCTTCAATTCATGTATATCGAATGTATCTGATACAAATAAACTCTAATATTACCAAATATATGAGAAATGATGTGATTCGACTCCAATTGATGTCAATAGATTTCGAGAATATGCAATCAACACAAAGTGACAATAGATCACAATTGGCTTCAATTCATGTATATCGAATGTATCTGATACAAATAATCTCCAACATTTCCAAATATATGAGGAATGATGTGATTAGACTCCAATTGATGTCAATAGATTTCGAGAATATGCAATCAACACAAAGTGACAATCGATGACAATTGGCTTCAGTTCATATATATCGAATGTATCTGACACAAATAAACTCTAATAATTTCTTATATAGGAGGAATGATGTGATTCGACTTCAATTGATGTCAATAAATTTCGAAAATATGCAATCAGCACAAAGTGACAATCGATTGCAAATGGCTTCAATTTATGTATATCGAATGAATCTGACACAAATGAACTCGAATACATTCAAATATATGAGAAATGATGTGATTCGACTCCAATCAATGTCAATAGATGTGGGAAATATGCAATCAACACAAAGTGACAATCGATCTCAATTGGCTTGAATTCATCTATATCGAATGTATCTGACACAAATAAACTCTAATAATTCCAAATATATGAGAAATGATTTGATTCGGCTTCAATTGATGTCAATAGATTTCGGGAACATGCAATCAACACAAAGTGACAATCGATAACAATTGGCTTCAATTCATGTATATCGAATGTATCTGATATAAATAAACTCTAATATTACCAAATATATGAAAAATGATGTGATTCGACTACAATTGAAGTCAATAGATTTCGAGAATATGCAATCAACACAAAGTGACAATCGATCACAATTGGCTTCAATTTATGTATATCGAATGTATCTGATACAAATAAATTCTAATATTTCCAAATGTATGAGAAATGATATGATTCGACTCCAATTGATGTCAGTAGATTTCGATAATATGCAATCAACACAAAGTGACAATCGATGACAATTGGCTTCAATTCATGTATATCGAATGTATCTGACACAAATAAACTCTAATAATTTCTTATATATGAGGAATGATGTGATTCGACTTCAATTGATGTCAATATATTTCGAGAATATGCAATCAACAAAAAGTGACAATAGATCACAATTGGCTTCAATTCATGTATATCTAATGTATCTGACACAAATAAACTCCAATATTTCCAAATATATGAGAAATGATGTGATTCGACTCCAATTGATGTCAATAGATTTCGAGAATATGCAATCAACACAAACTGACAATCGATCGCAAATGGCTTCAATTCATGTATATCGAATGTATTTGACACAAATGAACTCAAATAATTCCAAATATATGAGAAATGATGTGATTCGACTTCGATTGATGTCAATAGATTTCGAAAATATGCAATCAATACAAAGTGACAATCGATCGCAAATGGCTTCAATTCATGTATATCGAATGAATCTGATACAAATGAACTCGAATACATCCAAATATATGAGAAATGATGTGATTCGACTCCAATCAATGTCAATAGATTTCGGAAATATGCAATCAACACAAAGTGACAATCGATCACAATTGGCTTCAATTCATGTATATCGAATGTATTTGACACAAATAAACTCAAATAATTCCAAATATATGAGAAATGATGTGATTCGACTTCGATTGATGTCAATAGATTTCGAAAATATGCAATCAACATAAAGTGACAATCGATCGCAAATGGCTTCAATTCATGTATATCGAATGAATATGACACAAATGAACTCGAATACATCCAAATATATGAGAAATGATGTGATTCGACTCCAATCAATGTCAATAGATTTCGGAAATATGCAATCAACACAAAGTGATAATCGATCTCAATTGGCTTGAATTCATTTATTCCGAATGTATCTGACACAGATAAACTCTAATAATTGCAAATATATGAGAAATGATGTAATTCGACTTCAATTGATGTCAATAGAGTTGGATAATATGCAATCAACACAAAGTGACAATCGATCACAATTGGCTTCAATTCATGTATATCGAATGTATCTGATACAAATAAACTCTAATATTACCAAATATATGAGAAATGATGTGATTCGACTCCAATTGATGTCAATAGATTTCGAGAATATGCAATCAACACAAAGTGACAATGGATCACAATTGGCTTCAATTTATGTATATCGAATGTATCTGACACAAATAAACTCTAATAATTTCTTATATAGGAGGAATGATGTGATTCGACTTCAATTGATGTCAATAAATATCGAGAATATGCAATCAACACAAAGTGACAATCGATCGCAAATGGCTTCAATTCATGTATATCGAATGAATCTGACACAAATGAACTCGAATACATCCAAAAATATGAGAAATGATGTGATTCGACTCCAATCAATGTCAATAGATTTCGGAAATATACAATCAACACAAAGTGATAATCGATCTCAATTGGCTTGAATTCATTTATATCGAATGTATCTGATACAAATAAACTCCAATATTTCCAAATATATGAGAAATGATGTGATTCGACTCCAATTGATGTCAATAGATTTCGAGAATATGCAATCAACACAAAGTGACAATCAATGACAATTGGCTTCAATTCATGTATATCGAATGTATCTGACACAAATAAACTCTAATAATTTCTTATATAGGAGGAATGATGTGATTCGACTTCAATTGATGTCAATAGATTTCGGGAACATGCAATCAACACAAAGTGACAATCGATAACAATTGGCTTCAATTCATGTATATCGAATGTATCTGATACAAATAAACTCTAATATTACCAAATATATGAGAAATGATGTGATTCGACTCCAATTGATGTCAATGGATTTCGAGAATATGCAATCAACACAAAGTGACAATCGATCACAATTGGCTTCAATTTATGTATATCGAATGTATCTGATACAAATAAACTCTAATAATTCCAAATATATGAGAAATGATGTGATTCGACTTCGATTGATGTCAATAGATTTCGAAAATATGCAATCAACACAAAGTGATAATCGATCGCAAATGGCTTCAATTCATGTATATCGAATGAATCTGTCACAAATGAACTCGAATACATCCAAATATATGAGAAATGATGTGATTCGACTCCAATCAATGTCAATAGATTTCGGAAATATGCAATCAATACAAGGTGACAATCGATCACAATTGGTTTCAATTCATGTATATCGAATGTATCTGATACAAATAAACTCCAATATTTCCAAATATATGAGAAATGATGTGATTCGACTCCAATTGATGTCAATAGATTTCGAGAATATGCAATCAACACAAAGTGACAATCAATGACAATTGGCTTCAATTCATGTATATCGAATGAATCTGACACAAATGAACTCGAATATATCCAAAAATATGAGAAATGATGTGATTCGACTCCAATCAATGTTAATAGATTTCGGAAATATGCAATCAACATAAAGTGATAATCGATCTCAATTTGCTTGAATTCATTTATATCGAATGTATCTGACACAAATAAACTCTAATAATCCCAAATATATGAGAAATGATTTGATTCGACTTCAAATGATGTCAATAGATTTCGGGAACATGCAATCAACACAAAGTGACAATCGATCACAATTGGCTTCAATTCATGTATATCGAATGAATCTGACACAAATGAACTCGAATATATCCAAAAATATGAGAAATGATGTGATTCGACTCCAATTGATGTCAATGGATTTCGAGAATATGCAATCAACACAAAGTGACAATCGATCACAATTGGCTTCAATTTATGTATATCGAATGTATTTGACACAAATAAACTCTAATAATTCCAAATATATGAGAAATGATGTGATTCGACTTCGATTGATGTCAATAGATTTCGAAAATATGCAATCAACACAAAGTGACAATCGATCGCAAATGGCTTCGATTCATGTATATCGAATGAATCTGTCACAAATGAACTCGAATACATCCAAATATATGAGAAATGATGTGATTCGACTCCAATCAATGTCAATAGATTTCGGAAATATGCAATCAACACAAGGTGACAATCGATCACAATTGGTTTCAATTCATGTATATCGAATATATCTGATACAAATAAACTCCAATATTTCCAAATATATGAGAAATGATGTGATTCGACTCCAATTGATGTCAATAGATTTCGAGAATATGCAATCAACACAAAGTGACAATAGATCACAATTGGCTTCAATTCATGTATATCGAATGTATCTGATACAAATAATCTCCAACATTTCCAAATATATGAGGAATAATGAGATTCGACTCCAATTGATGTCAATAGATTTCGAGAATATGCAATCAACACAAAGTGACAATCGATGACAATTGGCTTCAATTCATGTATATCGAATGTATCTGACACAAATAAACTCTAATAATTTCTTATATAGGAGGAATGATGTGATTCGACTTCAATTGATGTCAATAGAGTTGGATAATATGCAATCAACACAAAGTGACAATCGATCACAATTGGCTTCAATTCATGTATATCGAATGTATCTGATACAAATAAACTCTAATATTACCAAATATATGAGAAATGATGTGATTCGACTCCAATTGATGTCAATAGATTTCGAGAATATGCAATCAACACAAAGTGACAATAGATCACAATTGGCTTCAATTCATGTATATCGAATGTATCTGATACAAATAATCTCCAACATTTCCAAATATATGAGGAATGATGTGATTCGACTCCAATTGATGTCAATAGATTTCGAGAATATGCAATCAACACAAAGTGACAATCGATGACAATTGGCTTCAGTTCATATATATCGAATGTATCTGACACAAATAAACTCTAATAATTTCTTATATAGGAGGAATGATGTGATTCGACTTCAATTGATGTCAATAAATTTCGAAAATATGCAATCAGCACAAAGTGACAATCGATTGCAAATGGCTTCAATTTATGTATATCGAATGAATCTGACACAAATGAACTCGAATACATTCAAATATATGAGAAATGATGTGATTCGACTCCAATCAATGTCAATAGATGTGGGAAATATGCAATCAACACAAAGTGACAATCGATCTCAATTGGCTTGAATTCATCTATATCGAATGTATCTGACACAAATAAACTCTAATAATTCCAAATATATGAGAAATGATTTGATTCGGCTTCAATTGATGTCAATAGATTTCGGGAACATGCAATCAACACAAAGTGACAATCGATAACAATTGGCTTCAATTCATGTATATCGAATGTATCTGATATAAATAAACTCTAATATTACCAAATATATGAAAAATGATGTGATTCGACTCCAATTGAAGTCAATAGATTTCGAGAATATGCAATCAACACAAAGTGACAATCGATCACAATTGGCTTCAATTTATGTATATCGAATGTATCTGATACAAATAAATTCTAATATTTCCAAATGTATGAGAAATGATATGATTCGACTCCAATTGATGTCAGTAGATTTCGATAATATGCAATCAACACAAAGTGACAATCGATGACAATTGGCTTCAATTCATGTATATCGAATGTATCTGACACAAATAAACTCTAATAATTTCTTATATATGAGGAATGATGTGATTCGACTTCAATTGATGTCAATATATTTCGAGAATATGCAATCAACAAAAAGTGACAATAGATCACAATTGGCTTCAATTCATGTATATCTAATGTATCTGACACAAATAAACTCCAATATTTCCAAATATATGAGAAATGATGTGATTCGACCCCAATTGATGTCAATAGATTTCGAGAATATGCAATCAACACAAAGTGACAATAGATCACAATTGGCTTCAATTCATGTATATCGAATGTATCTGATACAAATAATCTCCAACATTTCCAAATATATGAGGAATGATGAGATTCGACTCCAATTGATGTCAATAGATTTCGAGAATATGCAATCAACACAAAGTGACAATGAATCACAATTGGCTTCAATTCATGTATATCGAATGTATCTGATACAAATAAACTCTAATAATTTCTTATATATGAGGAATGATGAGATTCGACTTCAATTGATGTCAATAGATTTCGAGAATATGCAATCAACACAAAGTGACAATCGATCACAATTGGCTTCAATTCATGTATATCGAATGTATTTGACACAAATGAACTAATAATTCCAAATATATGAGAAATGATGTGATTCGACTTCGATTGATGTCAATAGATTTCGAAAATATGCAATCAACACAAAGTGACAATCGATCGCAAATGGCTTCAATTCATGTATATCGAATGAATCTGTCACAAATGAACTCGAATACATCCAAATATATGAGAAATGATGGGATTCGACTTCCATTGATGTCAATAGATTTCGAGAATATGCAATCAACACAAAGTGACAATCGATCACAATTGGCTTCAATTCATGTATATCGAATGTATCTGACACAAATAAACTCTAATAATTCCAAATATGTGAGAAATGATGTGATTCGACTCCAATTGATGTCAATAGATTTCGAGAATATGCAATCAACACAAAGTGACAATCGATCTCAATTGGCTTGAATTCATCTATATCTAATGTATCTGACACAAATTAACTCTAATAATTTCTTATATATGAGGAATGATGTGATTCGACTTCGATTGATGTCAATAGATTTCGAAAATATGCAATCAACACACAGTGACAATCGATCGCAAATGGCTTCAATTCATGTATATCGAATGAATCTGTCACAAATGAACTCGAATACATCCAAATATATGAGAAATGATGGGATTCGACTTCCATTGATGTCAATAGATTTCGAGAATATGCAATCAACACAAAGTGACAATCGATGACAATTGGCTTCAATTCATGTATATCGAATGTATCTGACACAAATAAACTCGAATACATCCAAATATATGAGAAATGATGTGATTCGACTCCAATCAATGTCAATAGATTTCGGAAATATGCAATCAACACAAAGTGATAATCGATCTCAATTGGCTTGAATTCATTTATATCGAATGTATCTGATACAAATAAACTCTAATAAGTGCAAATATATAGGAAATGATGTGATTCGACTTCGATTGATGTCAATAGATTTCGGGAACATGCAATCAACAAAAAGTGACAATCGATAACAATTGGCTTCAATTCATGTATATCGAATGTATCTGATACAAATAAACTCTAATATTACCAAATATATGAGAAATGATGTGATTCGACTCCAATTGATGTCAATAGATTTCGAGAATATGCAATCAACACAAAGTGACAATCGATCTCAATTGGCTTGAATTCATCTATATCGAATGTATCTGACACAAATAAACTCTAATAATTCCTTATATATGAGAAATGATGGGAATCGACTTCCATTGATGTCAATAGATTTCGAGAATATGCAATCAACACAAAGTGACAATCGATCACAATTGGCTTCAATTCATGTATATCGAATGTATCTGATACAAATTATCTCTAATATTTCCAAATATATGAGGAATGATGTGATTCGACTCCAATTGATGTCAATAGATTTCGAGAATATGCAATCAACACAAAGTGGCAATCGATGACAATTGGCTTCAATTCATGTATATCGAATGTATCTGACACAAATAAACTCTAATAATTCCTTATATATGAGAAATGATGGGATTCGACTTCCATTGATGTCAATAGATTTCGAGAATATGCAATCAACACAAAGTGACAATCGATCACAATTGGCTTCAATTCATGTATATCGAATGTATCTGACACAAATAAACTCTAATAATTCCAAATATGTGAGAAATGATGTGATTCGACTCCAATTGATGTCAATAGATTTCGAGAATATGCAATCAACACAAAGTGACAATCGATCTCAATTGGCTTGAATCCATCTTTATCTAATGTATCTGACACAAATTAACTCTGATAATTCCAGATATATGAGAAATGATGTGATTCGAATTGAATTGACTTCAATAGATTTCGAGAATATACAATAAACACAAAATGACAATCGATCTCAATTGGCTCGAATTCATGTATATCGAATGTATCCGACACAAATAAACTCTAATATTTCCAAATATATGAGAAATGATGTGATTCGACTACAATTGATGTCAATAGATTTCGAAAATATGCAATCAACACAAAGTGACAATCGATCGCATATGGCTTCAATTCATGTATATCGAATGAATAAGACACAAATGAACTCGAATACATCCAAATATATGAGAAATGATGTGATTCGACTTCAATTGATGTCAATAGATTTCGAGAATATGCAATCAACACAAAGTGACAATCGATCGCAAATGGCTTCAATTCATGTATATCGAATGAATCTGACACAAATAAACTCTAATAATTTCTTATATAGGAGGAATGATGTGATTCGACTTCAATTGATGTCAATTGATTCCGAGAATATGCAATCAACACAAAGTGACAATCGATGACAATTGGCTTCAATTCATGTATATCGAATGTATCTGACACAAATAAACTCTAATAATTTCTTATATAGGAGGAATGATGTGATTCGACTTCAATTGATGTCAATAGATTTCGAGAATATGCAATCAACACAAAGTGACAATCGATCGCAAATGGCTTCAATTCATGTATATCGAATGAATCTGACACAAATGAACTCGAATACATCCAAATATATGAGAAATGATGTGATTCGACTCCAATCAATGTCAATAGATTTCGGAAATATGCAATCAACACAAAGTGACAATCGATCACAATTGGCTTCAATTCATGTATATCGAATGTATCTGATACAAATAAACTCTAATAATTTCTTATATATGAGGAATGTTGTGATTCGACTTCAATTGATGTCAATAGATTTCGAGAATATGCAATCAACACAAAGTGACAATCGATCACAATTGGCTTCAATTCATGTATATCGAATGTATTTGACACAAATGAACTAATAATTCCAAATATATGAGAAATAATGTGATTCGACTTCGATTGATGTCAATAGATTTCGAAAATATGCAATCAACACAAAGTGACAATCGATCGCAAATGGCTTCAATTCATGTATATCGAATGAATCTGTCACAAATGAACTCGAATACATCCAAATATATGAAAAATGATAGGATTCGACTTCCATTGATGTCAATAGATTTCGAGAATATGCAATCAACACAAAGTGACAATCGATCACAATTGGCTTCAATTCATGTATATCGAATGTATCTGACACAAATAAACTCTAATAATTCCAAATATGTGAGAAATGATGTGATTCGACTTCCATTGATGTCAATAGATTTCGAGAATATGCAATCAACACAAAGTGACAATCGATCACAATTGGCTTCAATTCATGTATATCGAATGTATCTGACACAAATAAACTCTAATAATTCCAAATATGTGAGAAATGATGTGATTCGACTCCAATTGATGTCAATAGATTTCGAGAATATGCAATCAACACAAAGTGACAATCGATCTCAATTGGCTTGAATTCATCTATATCTAATGTATCTGACACAAATTAACTCTGATAATTCCAGATATATGAGAAATGATGTGATTCGAATTGAATTGATGTCAATAGATTTCGAGAATATGCAATCAACACAAAGTGACAATCGATCACAATTGGCTTCAATTCATGTATATCGAATGTATTTGACACAAATGAACTAATAATTCCAAATATATGAGAAATGATGTGATTCGACTTCGATTGATGTCAATAGATTTCGAGAATATGCAATCAACACAAAGTGACAATCGATCACAATTGGCTTCAATTCATGTATATCGAATGTATCTGATACAAATTATCTCTAATATTTCCAAATATATGAGGAATGATGTGATTCGACTCCAATTGATGTCAATAGATTTCGAGAATATGCAATCAACACAAAGTGGCAATCGATGACAATTGGCTTCAATTCATGTATATCGAATGTATCTGACACAAATAAACTCTAATAATTCCTTATATATGAGAAATGATGTGATTCGACTCCAATTGATGTCAATAGATTTCGAGAATATGCAATCAACACAAAGTGGCAATCGATGACAATTGGCTTCAATTCATGTATATCGAATGTATCTGACACAAATAAACTCTAATAATTCCTTATATATGAGAAATGATGGGATTCGACTTCCATTGATGTCAATAGATTTCGAGAATATGCAATCAACACAAAGTGACAATCGATCACAATTGGCTTCAATTCATGTATATCGAATGTATCTGACACAAATAAACTCTAATAATTCCAAATATGTGAGAAATGATGTGATTCGACTCCAATTGATGTCAATAGATTTCGAGAATATGCAATCAACACAAAGTGACAATCGATCTCAATTGGCTTGAATTCATCTATATCTAATGTATCTGACACAAATAAACTGTGATAATTCCAGATATATGAGAAATGATGTGATTCGAATTGAATTATCTTCAATAGATTTCGAGAATATACAATAAACACAAAATGACAATCGATCGCAAATGGCTTCAATTCATGTATATCGAATGAATCTGACACAAATAAACTCTAATAATTTCTTATATAGGAGGAATGATGTGATTCGTCTTCAATTGATGTCAATAGATTTCGAGAATATGCAATCAACACAAAGTGACAATCGATAACAATTGGCTTCAATTCATGTATATCGAATGTATCTGATACAAATAAACTCTAATATTACCAAATATATGAGAAATGATGTGATTCGACTCCAATTGATGTCAATAGATTTCGAGAATATGCAATCAACACAAAGTAACAATCGATGACAATTGGCTTCAATTCATGTATATCGAATGTATTTGACACAAATGAACTAATAATTCCAAATATATGAGAAATGATGTGATTCGACTTCGATTGATGTCAATAGATTTCGAAAATATGCAATCAACACAAAGTGACAATCGATCGCAAATGGCTTCAATTCATGTATATCGAATGAATCTGTCACAAATGAACTCGAATACATCCAAATTTATGAGAAATGATGGGATTCGACTTCAATTGATGTCAATAGATTTCGAGAATATGCAATCAACACAAAGTGACAATCGATCACAATTGGCTTCAATTCATGTATATCGAATGTATCTGACACAAATGAACTAATAATTCCAAATATATGAGAAATGATGTGATTCGACTTCGATTGATGTCAATAGATTTCGAAAATATGCAATCAACACAAAGTGACAATCGATCGCAAATGGCTTCAATTCATGTATATCGAATGAATCTGTCACAAATGAACTCGAATACATCCAAATATATGAGAAATGATGGGATTCGACTTCCATTGATGTCAATAGATTTCGAGAATATGCAATCAACACAAAGTGACAATCGATCACAATTGGCTTCAATTCATGTATATCGAATGTATCTGACACAAATAAACTCTAATAATTCCAAATATGTGAGAAATGATGTGATTCGACTCCAATTGATGTCAATAGATTTCGAGAATATGCAATCAACACAAAGTGACAATCGATCTCAATTGGCTTGAATCCATCTATATCTAATGTATCTGACACAAATTAACTCTGATAATTCCAGATATATGAGAAATGATGTGATTCGAATTGAATTGACTTCAATAGATTTCGAGAATATACAATAAACACAAAATGACAATCGATCTCAATTGGCTCGAATTCATATATATCGAATGTATCCGACACAAATGAACTCTAATATTTCCAAATATATGAGAAATGATGTGATTCGACTTCAATTGATGTCAATAGATTTCGAGAATATGCAATCAACACAAAGTGACAATCGATCGCAAATGGCTTCAATTCATGTATATCGAATGAATCTGACACAAATAAACTCTAATAATTTCTTATATAGGAGGAATGATGTGATTCGACTTCAATTGATGTCAATAAATTCCGAGAATATGCAATCAACACAAAGTGACAATCGATGACAATTGGCTTCAATTCATGTATATCGAATGTATCTGACACAAATAAACTCTAATAATTTCTTATATAGGAGGAATGATGTGATTCGACTTCAATTGATGTCAATAGATTTCGAGAATATGCAATCAACACAAAGTGACAATCGATCGCAAATGGCTTCAATTCATGTATATCGAATGAATCTGACACAAATGAACTCGAATACATCCAAATATATGAGAAATGATGTGATTCGACTCCAATCAATGTCAATAGATTTCGGAAATATGCAATCAACACAAAGTGACAATCGATCACAATTGGCTTCAATTCATGTATATCGAATGTATCTGATACAAATAAACTCTAATAATTTCTTATATATGAGGAATGATGAGATTCGACTTCAATTGATGTCAATAGATTTCGAGAATATGCAATCAACACAAAGTGACAATCGATCACAATTGGCTTCAATTTATGTATATCGAATGTATTTGACACAAATGAACTAATAATTCCAAATATATGAGAAATGATGTGATTCGACTTCGATTGATGTCAATAGATTTCGAAAATATGCAATCAACACAAAGTGACAATCGATCGCAAATGGCTTCAATTCATGTATATCGAATGAATCTGTCACAAATGAACTCGAATACATCCAAATATATGAAAAATGATAGGATTCGACTTCCATTGATGTCAATAGATTTCGAGAATATGCAATCAACACAAAGTGACAATCGATCACAATTGGCTTCAATTCATGTATATCGAATGTATCTGACAGAAATATACTCTAATAATTCCAAATATGTGAGAAATGATGTGATTCGACTCCAATTGATGTCAATAGATTTCGAGAATATGCAATCAACACAAAGTGACAATCGATCTCAATTGGCTTGAATTCATGTATATCGAATGTATCCGACACAAATAAACTCTTATATTTCCAAATATATGAGAAATGATGTGATTCGACTACAATTGATGTCAATAGATTTCGAAAATATGCAATCAACACAAAGTGACAATCGATCGCATATGGCTTCAATTCATGTATATCGAATGAATAAGACACAAATGAACTCGAATACATCCAAATATATGAGAAATGATGTGATTCGACTTCAATTGATGTCAATAGATATCGAGAATATGCAATCAACACAAAGTGACAATCGATCGCAAATGGCTTCAATTCATGTATATCGAATGAATCTGACACAAATAAACTCTAATAATTTCTTATATAGGAGGAATGTTGTGATTCGACTTCAATTGATGTCAATAGATTTCGAGAATATGCAATCAACACAAAGTGACAATCGATCACAATTGGCTTCAATTCATGTATATCGAATGTATCTGACACAAATAAACTCTAATCATTTCTTATATAGGAGGAATGATGTGATTCGACTCCAATTGATGTCAATAGATTTCAAGAATATGCAATCAACACAAAGTGACAATCGATCTCAATTGGCTTGAATTCATCTATATCTAATGTATCTGACACAAATTAACTCTGATAATTCCAGATATACGAGAAATGATGAGATTCGACTTCAATTGATGTCAATAGATTTCGAGAATATGCAATCAACACAAAGTGACAATCGATGACAATTGGCTTCAATTCATGTATATCGAATGTATCTGACACAAATAAACTCTAATAATTTCTTATATATGAGGAATGATGAGATTCGACTACAATTGATGTCAATAGATTTCGAAAATATGCAATCAACACAAAGTGACAATCGATCGCATATGGCTTCAATTCATGTATATCGAATGAATAAGACAGAAATGAACTCGAATACATCCAAATATATGAGAAATGATGTGATTCGACTTCAATTGATGTCAATAGATATCGAGAATATGCAATCAACACAAAGTGACAATCGATCGCAAATGGCTTCAATTCATGTATATCGAATGAATCTGACACAAATAAACTCTAATAATTTCTTATATAGGAGGAATGTTGTGATTCGACTTCAATTGATGTCAATAGATTTCGAGAATATGCAATCAACACAAAGTGACAATCGATCACAATTGGCTTCAATTCATGTATATCGAATGTATCTGACACAAATAAACTCTAATATTACCAAATATATGAGAAATGATGTGATTCGACTCCAATTGATGTCAATAGATTTCGAGAATATGCAATCAACACAAAGTGACAATCGATATCAATTGGCTTGAATTCATCTATGTCGAATGTATCTGACACAAATAAACTCTAATAATTCCTTATATATGAGAAATGATGGGATTCGACTTCCATTGATGTCAATAGATTTCGAGAATATGCAATCAACACAAAGTGACAATCGATCACAATTGGCTTCAATTCATGTATATCGAATGTATCTGATACAAATTATCTCTAATATTTCCAAATATATGAGGAATGATGTGATTCGACTCCAATTGATGTCAATAGATTTCGAGAATATGCAATCAACAAAAAGTGGCAATCGATGACAATTGGCTTCAATTCATGTATATCGAATGTATCTGATACAAATTATCTCTAATATTTCCAAATATATGAGGAATGATGTGATTCGACTCCAATTGATGTCAATAGATTTCGAGAATATGCAATCAACAAAAAGTAGCAATCGATGACAATTGGCTTCAATTCATGTATATCGAATGTATCTGACACAAATAAACTCTAATAATTTCTTATATAGGAGGAATGATGTGATTCGACTTCAATTGATGTCAATAGATTTCGAGAATATGCAATCAACACAAAGTGACAATCGATCGCAAATGGCTTCAATTCATGTATATCGAATGTATCTGATACAAATAAACTCTAATAATTCCAAATATGTGAGAAATGATGTGATTCGACTCCAATTGATGTCAATAGATTTCGAGAATATGCAATCAACACAAAGTGACAATCGATCTCAATTGGCTTGAATTCATCTATATCTAATGTATCTGACACAAATTAACTCTGATAATTCCAGATATATGAGAAATGATGTGATTCGAATTGAATTGACTTCAATAGATTTCGAGAATATACAATAAACACAAAATGACAATCGATCGCAAATGGCTTCAATTCATGTATATCGAATGAATCTGACACAAATAAACTCTAATAATTTCTTATATAGGAGGAATGATGTGATTCGACTTCAATTGATGTCAATAGATTTCGAGAATATGCAATCAACACAAAGTGACAATCGATAACAATTGGCTTCAATTCATGTATATCGAATGTATCTGACACAAATAAACTAATAATTCCAAATATATGAGAAATGATGTGATTCGACTTCAATTGATGTCAATAGATATCGAGAATATGCAATCAACACAAAGTGACAATCGATCGCAAATGGCTTCAATTCATGTATATCGAATGAATCTGACACAAATAAACTCTAATAATTTCTTATATAGGAGGAATGTTGTGATTCGACTTCAATTGATGTCAATAGATTTCGAGAATATGCAATCAACACAAAGTGACAATCGATCACAATTGGCTTCAATTCATGTATATCGAATGTATCTGACACAAATAAACTCTAATCATTTCTTATATAGGAGGAATGATGTGATTCGACTTCAATTGATGTCAATAGATTTCGAGAATATGCAATCAACACAAAGTGACAATCGATGACAATTGGCTTCAATTCATGTATATCGAATGTATCTGATACAAATAAACTCTAATATTACCAAATATATGAGAAATGATGTGATTCGACTCCAATTGATGTCAATAGATTTCGAGAATATGCAATCAACACAAAGTGACAATCGATCTCAATTGGCTTGAATTCATCTATATCGAATGTATCTGACACAAATGAACTCTAATAATTCCTTATATATGAGAAATGATGGGATTCGACTTCCATTGATGTCAATAGATTTCGAGAATATGCAATCAACACAAAGTGACAATCGATCACAATTGGCTTCAATTCATGTATATCGAATGTATCTGATACAAATTATCTCTAATATTTCCAAATATATGAGGAATGATGTGATTCGACTCCAATTGATGTCAATAGATTTCGAGAATATGCAATCAACAAAAAGTAGCAATCGATGACAATTGGCTTCAATTCATGTATATCGAATGTATCTGACACAAATAAACTCTAATAATTTCTTATATAGGAGGAATGATGTGATTCGACTTCAATTGATGTCAATAGATTTCGAGAATATGCAATCAACACAAAGTGACAATCGATCGCAAATGGCTTCAATTCATGTATATCGAATGAATCTAACACAAATAAACTCTAATAATTCCTTATATATGAGAAATGATGGGATTCGACTTCCATTGATGTCAATAGATTTCGAGAATATGCAATCAACACAAAGTGACAATCGATCACAATTGGCTTCAATTCATGTATATCGAATGTATCTGACACAAATAAACTCTAATAATTCCAAATATGTGAGAAATGATGTGATTCGACTCCAATTGATGTCAATAGATTTCGAGAATATGCAATCAACACAAAGTGACAATCGATCTCAATTGGCTTGAATTCATCTATATCTAATGTATCTGACACAAATTAACTCTGATAATTCCAGATATATGAGAAATGATGTGATTCGAATTGAATTGACTTCAATAGATTTCGAGAATATACAATAAACACAAAATGACAATCGATCGCAAATGGCTTCAATTCATGTATATCGAATGAATCTGACACAAATAAACTCTAATAATTTCTTATATAGGAGGAATGATGTGATTCGACTTCAATTGATGTCAATAGATTTCGAGAATATGCAATCAACACAAAGTGACAATCGATAACAATTGGCTTCAATTCATGTATATCGAATGTATCTGACACAAATAAACTCTAATCATTTCTTATATAGGAGGAATGATGTGATTCGACTTCAATTGATGTCAATAGATTTCGAGAATATGCAATCAACACAAAGTGACAATCGATGACAATTGGCTTCAATTCATGTATATCGAATGTATCTGATACAAATAAACTCTAATATTACCAAATATATGAGAAATGATGTGATTCGACTCCAATTGATGTCAATAGATTTCGAGAGTATGCAATCAACACAAAGTGACAATCGATATCAATTGGCTTGAATTCATCTATGTCGAATGTATCTGACACAAATAAACTCTAATAATTCCTTATATATGAGAAATGATGGGATTCGACTTCCATTGATGTCAATAGATTTCGAGAAAATGCAATCAACACAAAGTGACAATCGATCACAATTGGCTTCAATTCATGTATATCGAATGTATCTGATACAAATTATCTCTAATATTTCCAAATATATGAGGAATGATGTGATTCGACTCCAATTGATGTCAATAGATTTCGAGAATATGCAATCAACAAAAAGTGGCAATCGATGACAATTGGCTTCAATTCATGTATATCGAATGTATCTGACACAAATAAACTCTAATAATTTCTTATATAGGAGGAATGATGTGATTCGACTTCAATTGATGTCAATAGATTTCGAGAATATGCAATCAACACAAAGTGACAATCGATCGCAAATGGCTTCAATTCATGTATATCGAATGAATCTAACACAAATTAACTCTGATAATTCCAGATATACGAGAAATGATGAGATTCGACTTCAATTGATGTCAATAGATTTCGAGAATATGCAATCAACACAAAGTGACAATCGATGACAATTGGCTTCAATTCATGTATATCGAATGTATCTGACACAAATAAACTCTAATAATTTCTTATATATGAGGAATGATGAGATTCGACTACAATTGATGTCAATAGATTTCGAAAATATGCAATCAACACAAAGTGACAATCGATCGCATATGGCTTCAATTCATGTATATCGAATGAATAAGACAGAAATGAACTCGAATACATCCAAATATAAGAGAAATGATGTGATTCGACTTCAATTGATGTCAATAGATATCGAGAATATGCAATCAACTCAAAGTGACAATCGATCGCAAATGGCTTCAATTCATGTATATCGAATGAATCTGACACAAATAAACTCTAATAATTTCTTATATAGGAGGAATGTTGTGATTCGACTTCAATTGATGTCAATAGATTTCGAGAATATGCAATCAACACAAAGTGACAATCGATCACAATTGGCTTCAATTCATGTATATCGAATGTATCTGACACAAATAAACTCTAATCATTTCTTATATAGGAGGAATGATGTGATTCGACTTCAATTGATGTCAATAGATTTCGAGAATATGCAATCAACACAAAGTGACAATCGATGACAATTGGCTTCAATTCATGTATATCGAATGTATCTGATACAAATAAACTCTAATATTACCAAATATATGAGAAATGATGTGATTCGACTCCAATTGATGTCAATAGATTTCGAGAATATGCAATCAACACAAAGTGACAATCGATCTCAATTGGCTTGAATTCATCTATATCGAATGTATCTGACACAAATAAACTCTAATAATTCCTTATATATGAGAAATGATGGGATTCGACTTCCATTGATGTCAATAGATTTCGAGAATATGCAATCAACACAAAGTGACAATCGATCACAATTGGCTTCAATTCATGTATATCGAATGTATCTGATACAAATTATCTCTAATATTTCCAAATATATGAGGAATGATGTGATTCGACTCCAATTGATGTCAATAGATTTCGAGAATATGCAATCAACAAAAAGTGGCAATCGATGACAATTGGCTTCAATTCATGTATATCGAATGTATCTGACACAAATAAACTCTAATAATTTCTTATATAGGAGGAATGATGTGATTCGACTTCAATTGATGTCAATAGATTTCGAGAATATGCAATCAACACAAAGTGACAATCGATCGCAAATGGCTTCAATTCATGTATATCGAATGTATCTGATACAAATAAACTCTAATATCACCAAATATATGAGAAATGATGAGATTCGACTCCAATTGATGTCAATAGATTTCGAGAATATGCAATCAACACAAAGTGACAATCGATGACAATTGGCTTCAATTCATGTATATCGAATGTATCTGATACAAATAAACTCTAATATTACCAAATATATGAGAAATGATGTGATTCGACTCCAATTGATGTCAATAGATTTCGAGAATATGCAATCAACACAAAGTGACAATCGATCTCAATTGGCTTGAATTCATCTATATCGAATGTATCTGACACAAATAAACTCTAATAATTCCTTATATATGAGAAATGATGGGATTCGACTTCCATTGATGTCAATAGATTTCGAGAATATGCAATCAACACAAAGTGACAATCGATCACAATTGGCTTCAATTCATGTATATCGAATGTATCTGATACAAATTATCTCTAATATTTCCAAATATATGAGGAATGATGTGATTCGACTCCAATTGATGTCAATAGATTTCGAGAATATGCAATCAACAAAAAGTGGCAATCGATGACAATTGGCTTCAATTCATGTATATCGAATGTATCTGACACAAATAAACTCTAATAATTTCTTATATAGGAGGAATGATGTGATTCGACTTCAATTGATGTCAATAGATTTCGAGAATATGCAATCAACACAAAGTGACAATCGATCGCAAATGGCTTCAATTCATGTATATCGAATGTATCTGATACAAATAAACTCTAATATTACCAAATATATGAGAAATGATGAGATTCGACTCCAATTGATGTCAATAGATTTCGAGAATATGCAATCAACACAAAGTGACAATCGATCGCAAATGGCTTCAATTCATGTATATCGAATGAATCTGACACAAATAAACTCTAATAATTTCTTATATAGGAGGAATGTTGTGATTCGACTTCAATTGATGTCAATAGATTTCGAGAATATGCAATCAACACAAAGTGACAATCGATCACAATTGGCTTCAATTCATGTATATCGAATGTATCTGACACAAATAAACTCTAATAATTTCTTATATAGGAGGAATGATGTGATTCGACTTCAATTGATGTCAATAGATTTCGAGAATATGCAATCAACACAAAGTGACAATCGATCGCAAATGGCTTCAATTCATGTATATCGAATGAATCTAACACAAATTAACTCTGATAATTCCAGATATACGAGAAATGATGAGATTCGACTTCAATTGATGTCAATAGATTTCGAGAATATGCAATCAACACAAAGTGACAATCGATGACAATTGGCTTCAATTCATGTATATCGAATGTATCTGACACAAATAAACTCTAATAATTTCTTATATATGAGGAATGATGAGATTCGACTACAATTGATGTCAATAGATTTCGAAAATATGCAATCAACACAAAGTGACAATCGATCGCATATGGCTTCAATTCATGTATATCGAATGAATAAGACAGAAATGAACTCGAATACATCCAAATATAAGAGAAATGATGTGATTCGACTTCAATTGATGTCAATAGATATCGAGAATATGCAATCAACTCAAAGTGACAATCGATCGCAAATGGCTTCAATTCATGTATATCGAATGAATCTGACACAAATAAACTCTAATAATTTCTTATATAGGAGGAATGTTGTGATTCGACTTCAATTGATGTCAATAGATTTCGAGAATATGCAATCAACACAAAGTGACAATCGATCACAATTGGCTTCAATTCATGTATATCGAATGTATCTGACACAAATAAACTCTAATCATTTCTTATATAGGAGGAATGATGTGATTCGACTTCAATTGATGTCAATAGATTTCGAGAATATGCAATCAACACAAAGTGACAATCGATGACAATTGGCTTCAATTCATGTATATCGAATGTATCTGATACAAATAAACTCTAATATTACCAAATATATGAGAAATGATGTGATTCGACTCCAATTGATGTCAATAGATTTCGAGAATATGCAATCAACACAAAGTGACAATCGATCTCAATTGGCTTGAATTCATCTATATCGAATGTATCTGACACAAATAAACTCTAATAATTCCTTATATATGAGAAATGATGGGATTCGACTTCCATTGATGTCAATAGATTTCGAGAATATGCAATCAACACAAAGTGACAATCGATCACAATTGGCTTCAATTCATGTATATCGAATGTATCTGATACAAATTATCTCTAATATTTCCAAATATATGAGGAATGATGTGATTCGACTCCAATTGATGTCAATAGATTTCGAGAATATGCAATCAACAAAAAGTGGCAATCGATGACAATTGGCTTCAATTCATGTATATCGAATGTATCTGACACAAATAAACTCTAATAATTTCTTATATAGGAGGAATGATGTGATTCGACTTCAATTGATGTCAATAGATTTCGAGAATATGCAATCAACACAAAGTGACAATCGATCGCAAATGGCTTCAATTCATGTATATCGAATGTATCTGATACAAATAAACTCTAATATTACCAAATATATGAGAAATGATGAGATTCGACTCCAATTGATGTCAATAGATTTCGAGAATATGCAATCAACACAAAGTGACAATCGATCGCAAATGGCTTCAATTCATGTATATCGAATGAATCTGACACAAATAAACTCTAATAATTTCTTATATAGGAGGAATGTTGTGATTCGACTTCAATTGATGTCAATAGATTTCGAGAATATGCAATCAACACAAAGTGACAATCGATCACAATTGGCTTCAATTCATGTATATCGAATGTATCTGACACAAATAAACTCTAATCATTTCTTATATAGGAGGAATGATGTGATTCGACTTCAATTGATGTCAATAGATTTCGAGAATATGCAATCAACACAAAGTGACAATCGATGACAATTGGCTTCAATTCATGTATATCGAATGTATCTGATACAAATAAACTCTAATATTACCAAATATATGAGAAATGATGTGATTCGACTCCAATTGATGTCAATAGATTTCGAGAATATGCAATCAACACAAAGTGACAATCGATCTCAATTGGCTTGAATTCATCTATATCGAATGTATCTGACACAAATAAACTCTAATAATTCCTTATATATGAGAAATGATGGGATTCGACTTCCATTGATGTCAATAGATTTCGAGAATATGCAATCAACACAAAGTGACAATCGATCACAATTGGCTTCAATTCATGTATATCGAATGTATCTGATACAAATTATCTCTAATATTTCCAAATATATGAGGAATGATGTGATTCGACTCCAATTGATGTCAATAGATTTCGAGAATATGCAATCAACAAAAAGTGGCAATCGATGACAATTGGCTTCAATTCATGTATATCGAATGTATCTGACACAAATAAACTCTAATAATTTCTTATATAGGAGGAATGATGTGATTCGACTTCAATTGATGTCAATAGATTTCGAGAATATGCAATCAACACAAAGTGACAATCGATCGCAAACGGCTTCAATTCATGTATATCGAATGTATCTGATACAAATAAACTCTAATATTACCAAATATATGAGAAATGATGAGATTCGACTCCAATTGATGTCAATAGATTTCGAGAATATGCAATCAACACAAAGTGACAATCGATCTCAATTGGCTTGAATTCATCTATATCGAATGTATCTGACACAAATAAACTCTAATAATTCCTTATATATGAGAAATGATGGGATTCGACTTCCATTGATGTCAATAGATTTCGAGAATATGCAATCAACACAAAGTGACAATCGATCACAATTGGCTTCAATTCATGTATATCGAATGTATCTGATACAAATTATCTCTAATATTTCCAAATATATGAGGAATGATGTGATTCGACTCCAATTGATGTCAATAGATTTCGAGAATATGCAATCAACACAAAGTGACAATCGATCACAATTGGCTTCAATTCATGTATATCGAATGTATCTGACACAAATAAACTCTAATAATTCCAAATATGTGAGAAATGATGTGATTCGACTCCAATTGATGTCAATAGATTTCGAGAATATGCAATCAACACAAAGTGACAATCGATCTCAATTGGCTTGAATTCATCTATATCTAATGTATCTGACACAAATTAACTCTGATAATTCCAGATATATGAGAAATGATGTGATTCGAATTGAATTGACTTCAATAGATTTCGAGAATATACAATAAACACAAAATGACAATCGATCGCAAATGGCTTCAATTCATGTATATCGAATGAATCTGACACAAATAAACTCTAATAATTTCTTATATAGGAGGAATGATGTGATTCGACTTCAATTGATGTCAATAGATTTCGAGAATATGCAATCAACACAAAGTGACAATCGATAACAATTGGCTTCAATTCATGTATATCGAATGTATCTGATACAAATAAACTCTAATATTACCAAATATATGAGAAATGATGTGATTCGACTCCAATTGATGTCAATAGACTTCGAGAATATGCAATCAACACAAAGTGACAATCGATGACAATTGGCTTCAATTCATGTATATCGAATGTATCTGACACAAATGAACTCTAATAATTTCTTATATAGGAGGAATGATGTGATTCGACTTCAATTGATGTCAATAGATTTCGAGGATATGCAATCAACAAAAAGTGACAATCGATCACAATTGGCTTCAATTCATCTATATCGATTGTATCTGATACAAATAAACTCTAATATTTCCAAATATATGAGAAATGATGTGATTCGACTCCAATTGATGTCAATAGATTTCGAAAATATGCAATCAACACAAAGTGACAATCGATCTCAATTGGCTTGAATTCATCTATATCTAATGTATCTGACATAAATTAACTCTAATAATTCCAGATATATGAGAAATGATGTGATTCGACTTGAATTGACTTCAATAGATTTCGAGAATATACAATTAACACAAAATGACAATCGATCTCAATTGGCTCGAATTCATGTATATCGAATGTATCTGACACAAATAAACTCTAATAATTTCTTATATATGAGGAATGATGAGATTCGACTTCAATTGATGTCAATAGATTTCGAGAATATGCAATCAACACAAAGTGACAATCGATCACAATTGGCTTCAATTCATGTATATCGAATGTATTTGAAACAAATGAACTAATAATTCCAAATATATGAGAAATGATGTGATTCGACTTCGATTGATGTCAATAGATTTCGAAAATATGCAATCAACACAAAGTGACAATCGATCGCAAATGCCTTCAATTCATGTATATCGAATGAATCTGTCACAAATGAACTCGAATACATCCAAATATATGAGAAATGATGGGATTCGACTTCCATTGATGTCAATAGATTTCGAGAATATGCAATCAACACAAAGTGACAATCGATCACAATTGGCTTCAGTTCATGTATATCGAATGTATCTGACACAAATAAACTCTAATAATTCCAAATATGTGAGAAATGATGTGATTCGACTCCAATTGATGTCAATAGATTTCGAGAATATGCAATCAACACAAAGTGACTATCGATCTCAATTGGCTTGAATTCATCTATATCTAATGTATCTGACACAAATTAACTCTGATAATTCCAGATATATGAGAAATGATGTGATTCGAATTGAATTGACTTCAATAGATTTCGAGAATATACAATAAACACAAAATGACAATCGATCTCAATTGGCTCGAATTCATCTATATCGAATGTATCAGACACAAATAAACTCTAATATTTCCAAATATATGAGAAATGATGTGATTCGACTACAATTGATGTCAATAGATTTCGAAAATATGCAATCAACACAAAGTGACAATCGATCGCATATGGCTTCAATTCATGTATATCGAATGAATAAGACACAAATGAACTCGAATACATCCAAATATATGAGAAATGATGTGATTCGACTTCAATTGATGTCAATAGATTTCGAGAATATGCAATCAACACAAAGTGACAATCGATCGCAAATGGCTTCAATTCATGTATATCGAATGAATCTGACACAAATAAACTCTAATAATTTCTTATATAGGAGGAATGATGTGATTCGACTTCAATTGATGTCAATAGATTTCGAGAATATGCAATCAACACAAAGTGACAATCGATGACAATTGGCTTCAATTCATGTATATCGAATGTATCTGACACAAATAAACTCTAATAATTTCTTATATAGGAGGAATGATGTGATTCGACTTCAATTGATGTCAATAGATTTCGAGAATATGCAATCAACACAAAGTGACAATCGATCGCAAATGGCTTCAATTCATGTATATCGAATGAATCTGACACAAATGAACTCGAATACATCCAAATATATGAGAAATGATGTGATTCGACTCCAATCAATGTCAATAGATTTCGGAAATATGCAATCAACACAAAGTGATAATCGATCTCAATTGGCTTGAATTCATTTATATCGAATGTATCTGACACAAATAAACTCTAATAATTGCAAATATATAGGAAATGATGTGATTCGACTTCGATTGATGTCAATAGATTTCGGGAACATGCAATCAACAAAAAGTGACAATCGATAACAATTGGCTTCAATTCATGTATATCGAATGTATCTGATACAAATAAACTCTAATATTACCAAATATATGAGAAATGATGTGATTCGACTCCAATTGATGTCAATAGATTTCGAGAATATGCAATCAACACAAAGTGACAATCGATCGCATATGGCTTCAATTCATGTATATCGAATGAATAAGACACAAATGAACTCGAATACATCCAAATATATGAGAAATGATGTGATTCGACTTCAATTGATGTCAATAGATATCGAGAATATGCAATCAACACAAAGTGACAATCGATCGCAAATGGCTTCAATTCATGTATATCGAATGAATCTGACACAAATAAACTCTAATAATTTCTTATATAGGAGGAATGTTGTGATTCGACTTCAATTGATGTCAATAGATTTCGAGAATATGCAATCAACACAAAGTGACAATCGATCACAATTGGCTTCAATTCATGTATATCGAATGTATCTGACACAAATAAACTCTAATCATTTCTTATATAGGAGGAATGATGTGATTCGACTCCAATTGATGTCAATAGATTTCAAGAATATGCAATCAACACAAAGTGACAATCGATCTCAATTGGCTTGAATTCATCTATATCTAATGTATCTGACACAAATTAACTCTGATAATTCCAGATATACGAGAAATGATGTGATTCGAATTGAATTGACTTCAATAGATTTCGAGAATATACAATAAACACAAAATGACAATCGATCTCAATTGGCTCGAATTCATGTATATCGAATGTATCCGACACAAATAAACTCTAATATTTCCAAATATATGAGAAATGATGTGATTCGACTACAATTGATGTCAATAGATTTCGAAAATATGCAATCAACACAAAGTGACAATCGATCGCATATGGCTTCAATTCATGTATATCGAATGAATAAGACACAAATGAACTCGAATACATCCAAATATATGAGAAATGATGTGATTCGACTTCAATTGATGTCAATAGATATCGAGAATATGCAATCAACACAAAGTGACAATCGATCGCAAATGGCTTCAATTCATGTATATCGAATGAATCTGACACAAATAAACTCTAATAATTTCTTATATAGGAGGAATGTTGTGATTCGACTTCAATTGATGTCAATAGATTTCGAGAATATGCAATCAACACAAAGTGACAATCGATCACAATTGGCTTCAATTCATGTATATCGAATGTATCTGACACAAATAAACTCTAATCATTTCTTATATAGGAGGAATGATGTGATTCGACTTCAATTGATGTCAATAGATTTCGAGAATATGCAATCAACACAAAGTGACAATCGATGACAATTGGCTTCAATTCATGTATATCGAATGTATCTGACACAAATAAACTCTAATAATTTCTTATATAGGAGGAATGATGTGATTCGACTTCAATTGATGTCAATAGATTTCGAGAATATGCAATCAACACAAAGTGACAATCGATCGCAAATGGCTTCAATTCATGTATATCGAATGAATCTGACACAAATGAACTCGAATACATCCAAATATATGAGAAATGATGTGATTCGACTCCAATCAATGTCAATAGATTTCGGAAATATGCAATCAACACAAAGTGATAATCGATCTTAATTGGCTTGAATTCATTTATATCGAATGTATCTGACACAAATAAACTCTAATAATTGCAAATATATAGGGAATGATGTGATTCGACTTCGATTGATGTCAATAGATTTCGGGAACATGCAATCAACAAAAAGTGACAATCGATAACAATTGGCTTCAATTCATGTATATCGAATGTATCTGATACAAATAAACTCTAATATTACCAAATATATGAGAAATGATGTGATTCGACTCCAATTGATGTCAATAGATTTCGAGAATATGCAATCAACACAAAGTGACAATCGATCTCAATTGGCTTGAATTCATCTATATCGAATGTATCTGACACAAATAAACTCTAATAATTCCTTATATATGAGAAATGATGGGATTCGACTTCCATTGATGTCAATAGATTTCGAGAATATGCAATCAACACAAAGTGACAATCGATCACAATTGGCTTCAATTCATGTATATCGAATGTATCTGATACAAATTATCTCTAATATTTCCAAATATATGAGGAATGATGTGATTCGACTCCAATTGATGTCAATAGATTTCGAGAATATGCAATCAACAAAAAGTGGCAATCGATGACAATTGGCTCCAATTCATGTATATCCAATGTATCTGACACAAATAAACTCTAATAATTTCTTATATAGGAGGAATGATGTGATTCGACTTCAATTGATGTCAATAGATTTCGAGAATATGCAATCAACACAAAGTGACAATCGATCGCAAATGGCTTCAATTCATGTATATCGAATGAATCTGACACAAATAAACTCTAATAATTCCAAATATGTGAGAAATGATGTGATTCGACTCCAATTGATGTCAATAGATTTCGAGAATATGCAATCAACACAAAGTGACAATCGATCTCAATTGGCTTGAATTCATCTATATCTAATGTATCTGACACAAATTAACTCTGATAATTCCAGATATATGAGAAATGATGTGATTCGAATTGAATTTACTTCAATAGATTTCGAGAATATACAATAAACACAAAATGACAATCGATCGCAAATGGCTTCAATTCATGTATATCGAATGAATCTGACACAAATAAACTCTAATAATTTCTTATATAGGAGGAATGATGTGATTCGACTTCAATTGATGTCAATAGATTTCGAGAATATGCGATCAACACAAAGTGACAATCGATAACAATTGGCTTCAATTCATGTATATCGATTGTATCTGATACAAATAAACTCTAATATTTCCAAATATATGAGAAATGATGTGATTCGACTCCAATTGATGTCAATAGATTTCGAGAATATGCAATCAACACAAAGTGACAATCGATCGCATATGGCTTCAATTCATGTATATCGAATGAATAAGACACAAATGAACTCGAATACATCCAAATATATGAGAAATGATGTGATTCGACTTCAATTGATGTCAATAGATATCGAGAATATGCAATCAACACAAAGTGACAATCGATCGCAAATGGCTTCAATTCATGTATATCGAATGAATCTGACACAAATAAACTCTAATAATTTCTTATATAGGAGGAATGTTGTGATTCGACTTCAATTGATGTCAATAGATTTCGAGAATATGCAATCAACACAAAGTGACAATCGATCACAATTGGCTTCAATTCATGTATATCGAATGTATCTGACACAAATAAACTCTAATCATTTCTTATATAGGAGGAATGATGTGATTCGACTCCAATTGATGTCAATAGATTTCAAGAATATGCAATCAACACAAAGTGACAATCGATCTCAATTGGCTTGAATTCATCTATATCTAATGTATCTGACACAAATTAACTCTGATAATTCCAGATATACGAGAAATGATGTGATTCGAATTGAATTGACTTCAATAGATTTCGAGAATATACAATAAACACAAAATGACAATCGATCTCAATTGGCTCGAATTCATGTATATCGAATGTATCCGACACAAATAAACTCTAATATTTCCAAATATATGAGAAATGATGTGATTCGACTACAATTGATGTCAATAGATTTCGAAAATATGCAATCAACACAAAGTGACAATCGATCGCATATGGCTTCAATTCATGTATATCGAATGAATAAGACACAAATGAACTCGAATACATCCAAATATATGAGAAATGATGTGATTCGACTTCAATTGATGTCAATAGATATCGAGAATATGCAATCAACACAAAGTGACAATCGATCGCAAATGGCTTCAATTCATGTATATCGAATGAATCTGACACAAATAAACTCTAATAATTTCTTATATAGGAGGAATGTTGTGATTCGTCTTCAATTGATGTCAATAGATTTCGAGAATATGCAATCAACACAAAGTGACAATCGATCACAATTGGCTTCAATTCATGTATATCGAATGTATCTGACACAAATAAACTCTAATCATTTCTTATATAGGAGGAATGATGTGATTCGACTTCAATTGATGTCAATAGATTTCGAGAATATGCAATCAACACAAAGTGACAATCGATGACAATTGGCTTCAATTCATGTATATCGAATGTATCTGACACAAATAAACTCTAATAATTTCTTATATAGGAGGAATGATGTGATTCGACTTCAATTGATGTCAATAGATTTCGAGAATATGCAATCAACACAAAGTGACAATCGATCGCAAATGGCTTCAATTCATGTATATCGAATGAATCTGACACAAATGAACTCGAATACATCCAAATATATGAGAAATGATGTGATTCGACTCCAATCAATGTCAATAGATTTCGGAAATATGCAATCAACACAAAGTGATAATCGATCTTAATTGGCTTGAATTCATTTATATCGAATGTATCTGACACAAATAAACTCTAATAATTGCAAATATATAGGGAATGATGTGATTCGACTTCGATTGATGTCAATAGATTTCGGGAACATGCAATCAACAAAAAGTGACAATCGATAACAATTGGCTTCAATTCATGTATATCGAATGTATCTGATACAAATAAACTCTAATATTACCAAATATATGAGAAATGATGTGATTCGACTCCAATTGATGTCAATAGATTTCGAGAATATGCAATCAACACAAAGTGACAATCGATCTCAATTGGCTTGAATTCATCTATATCGAATGTATCTGACACAAATAAACTCTAATAATTCCTTATATATGAGAAATGATGGGATTCGACTTCCATTGATGTCAATAGATTTCGAGAATATGCAATCAACACAAAGTGACAATCGATCACAATTGGCTTCAATTCATGTATATCGAATGTATCTGATACAAATTATCTCTAATATTTCCAAATATATGAGGAATGATGTGATTCGACTCCAATTGATGTCAATAGATTTCGAGAATATGCAATCAACAAAAAGTGGCAATCGATGACAATTGGCTCCAATTCATGTATATCCAATGTATCTGACACAAATAAACTCTAATAATTTCTTATATAGGAGGAATGATGTGATTCGACTTCAATTGATGTCAATAGATTTCGAGAATATGCAATCAACACAAAGTGACAATCGATCGCAAATGGCTTCAATTCATGTATATCGAATGAATCTGACACAAATAAACTTTAATAATTCCAAATATGTGAGAAATGATGTGATTCGACTCCAATTGATGTCAATAGATTTCGAGAATATGCAATCAACACAAAGTGACAATCGATCTCAATTGGCTTGAATTCATCTATATCTAATGTATCTGACACAAATTAACTCTGATAATTCCAGATATATGAGAAATGATGTGATTCGAATTGAATTTACTTCAATAGATTTCGAGAATATACAATAAACACAAAATGACAATCGATCGCAAATGGCTTCAATTCATGTATATCGAATGAATCTGACACAAATAAACTCTAATAATTTCTTATATAGGAGGAATGATGTGATTCGACTTCAATTGATGTCAATAGATTTCGAGAATATGCGATCAACACAAAGTGACAATCGATAACAATTGGCTTCAATTCATGTATATCGATTGTATCTGATACAAATAAACTCTAATATTTCCAAATATATGAGAAATGATGTGATTCGACTCCAATTGATGTCAATAGACTTCGAGAATATGCAATCAACACAAAGTGACAATCGATGACAATTGGCTTCAATTCATGTATATCGAATGTATCTGACACAAATGAACTCTAATAATTTCTTATATAGGAGGAATGATGTGATTCGACTTCAATTGATGTCAATAGATTTCGAGGATATGCAATCAACAAAAAGTGACAATCGATCACAATTGGCTTCAATTCATCTATATCGATTGTATCTGATACAAATAAACTCTAATATTTCCAAATATATGAGAAATGATGTGATTCGACTCCAATTGATGTCAATAGACTCCGAGAATATGCAATCAACACAAAGTGACAATCGATGACAATTGGCTTCAATTCATGTATATCGAATGTATCTGACACAAATGAACTCTAATAATTTCTTATATAGGAGGAATGATGTGATTCGACTTCAATTGATGTCAATAGATTTCGAGGATATGCAATCAACAAAAAGTGACAATCGATCACAATTGGCTTCAATTCATCTATATCGATTGTATCTGATACAAATAAACTCTAATATTTCCAAATATATGAGAAATGATGTGATTCGACTCCAATTGATGTCAATAGATTTCGAAAATATGCAATCAACACAAAGTGACAATCGATCTCAATTGGCTTGAATTCATCTATATCTAATGTATCTGACATAAATTAACTCTAATAATTCCAGATATATGAGAAATGATGTGATTCGACTTGAATTGACTTCAATAGATTTCGAGAATATACAATTAACACAAAATGACAATCGATCTCAATTGGCTCGAATTCATGTATATCGAATGTATCTGATACAAATAAACTCTAATAATTGCAAATATATAGGAAATGATGTGATTCGACTTCGATTGATGTCAATAGATTTCGGGAACATGCAATCAACAAAAAGTGACAATCGATAACAATTGGCTTCAATTCATGTATATCGAATGTATCTGATACAAATAAACTCTAATATTACCAAATATATGAGAAATGATGTGATTCGACTCCAATTGATGTCAATAGATTTCGAGAATATGCAATCAACACAAAGTGACAATCGATCTCAATTGGCTTGAATTCATCTATATCGAATGTATCTGACACAAATAAACTCTAATAATTCCTTATATATGAGAAATGATGGGATTCGACTTCCATTGATGTCAATAGATTTCGAGAATATGCAATCAACACAAAGTGACAATCGATCACAATTGGCTTCAATTCATGTATATCGAATGTATCTGATACAAATTATCTCTAATATTTCCAAATATATGAGGAATGATGTGATTCGACTCCAATTGATGTCAATAGATTTCGAGAATATGCAATCAACAAAAAGTGGCAATCGATGACAATTGGCTTCAATTCATGTATATCGAATGTATCTGACACAAATAAACTCTAATAATTTCTTATATAGGAGGAATGATGTGATTCGACTTCAATTGATGTCAATAGATTTCGAGAATATGCAATCAACACAAAGTGACAATCGATCGCAAATGGCTTCAATTCATGTATATCGAATGAATCTGACACAAATAAACTCTAATAATTCCTTATATATGAGAAATGATGGGATTCGACTTCCATTGATGTCAATAGATTTCGAGAATATGCAATCAACACAAAGTCACAATCGATCACAATTGGCTTCAATTCATGTATATCGAATGTATCTGACACAAATAAACTCTAATAATTCCAAATATGTGAGAAATGATGTGATTCGACTCCAATTGATGTCAATAGATTTCGAGAATATGCAATCAACACAAAGTGACAATCGATCTCAATTGGCTTGAATTCATCTATATCTAATGTATCTGACACAAATTAACTCTGATAATTCCAGATATATGAGAAATGATGTGATTCGAATTGAATTGACTTCAATAGATTTCGAGAATATACAATAAACAAAAAATGACAATCGATCGCAAATGGCTTCAATTCATGTATATCGAATGAATCTGACACAAATAAACTCTAATAATTTCTTATATAGGAGGAATGATGTGATTCGACTTCAATTGATGTCAATAGATTTCGAGAATATGCAATCAACACAAAGTGACAATCGATAACAATTGGCTTCAATTCATGTATATCGAATGTATCTGATACAAATAAACTCTAATATTACCAAATATATGAGAAATGATGTGATTCGACTCCAATTGATGTCAATAGACTTCGAGAATATGCAATCAACACAAAGTGACAATCGATGACAATTGGCTTCAATTCATGTATATCGAATGTATCTGACACAAATGAACTCTAATAATTTCTTATATAGGAGGAATGATGTGATTCGACTTCAATTGATGTCAATAGATTTCGAGGATATGCAATCAACAAAAAGTGACAATCGATCACAATTGGCTTCAATTCATCTATATCGATTGTATCTGATACAAATAAACTCTATAATTTCCAAATATATGAGAAATGATGTGATTCGACTCCAATTGATGTCAATAGATTTCGAAAATATGCAATCAACACAAAGTGACAATCGATCTCAATTGGCTTGAATTCATCTATATCTAATGTATCTGACATAAATTAACTCTAATAATTCCAGATATATGAGAAATGATGTGATTCGACTTGAATTGACTTCAATAGATTTAGAGAATATACAATTAACACAAAATGACAATCGATCTCATTTGGCTCGAATTCATGTATATCGAATGTATCTGATACAAATAAACTCTAATATTACCAAATATATGAGAAATGATGTGATTCGACTCCAATTGATGTCAATAGATTTCGAGAATATGCAATCAACACAAAGTGACAATCGATCACAATTGGCTTCAATTTATGTATATCGAATGTATCTGATACAAATAAATTGTAATATTCCCAAATATATGAGAAATGATATGATTCGACTCCAATCAATGTCAGTAGATTTCGAGAATATGCAATCAACACAAAGTGACAATCGATGACAATTGGCTTCAATTCATGTATATCGAATGTATTTGACACAAATAAACTCTAATAATTTCTTATATATGAGGAATGATGAGATTCGACTTCAATTGATGTCAATAGATTTCGAGAATATGCAATCAACACAAAGTGACAATCGATCACAATTGGCTTCAATTCATGTATATCGAATGTATTTGACACAAATGAACTAATAATTCCAAATATATGAGAAATGATGTGATTCGACTTCGATTGATGTCAATAGATTTCGAAAATATGCAATCAACACAAAGTGACAATCGATCGCAAATGCCTTCAATTCATGTATATCGAATGAATCTGTCACAAATGAACTCGAATACATCCAAATATATGAGAAATGATGGGATTCGACTTCCATTGATGTCAATAGATTTCGAGAATATGCAATCAACACAAAGTGACAATCGATCACAATTGGCTTCAGTTCATGTATATCGAATGTATCTGACACAAATAAACTCTAATAATTCCAAATATGTGAGAAATGATGTGATTCGACTCCAATTGATGTCAATAGATTTCGAGAATATGCAATCAACACAAAGTGACAATCGATCTCAATTGGCTTGAATTCATCTATATCTAATGTATCTGACACAAATTAACTCTGATAATTCCAGATATATGAGAAATGATTTGATTCGAATTGAATTGACTTCAATAGATTTCGAGAATATACAATAAACACAAAATGACAATCGATCTCAATTGGCTCGAATTCATGTATATCGAATGTATCAGACACAAATAAACTCTAATATTTCCAAATATATGAGAAATGATGTGATTCGACTACAATTGATGTCAATAGATTTCGAAAATATGCAATCAACACAAAGTGACAAACGATCGCATATGGCTTCAATTCATGTATATCGAATGAATAAGACACAAATGAACTCGAATACATCCAAATATATGAGAAATGATGTGATTCGACTTCAATTGATGTCAATAGATTTCGAGAATATGCAATCAACACAAAGTGACAATCGATCGCAAATGGCTTCAATTCATGTATATCGAATGAATCTGACACAAATAAACTCTAATAATTTCTTATATAGGAGGAATGATGTGATTCGACTTCAATTGATGTCAATAGATTTCGAGAATATGCAATCAACACAAAGTGACAATCGATGACAATTGGCTTCAATTCATGTATATCGAATGTATCTGACACAAATAAACTCTAATAATTTCTTATATAGGAGGAATGATGTGATTCGACTTCAATTGATGTCAATAGATTTCGAGAATATGCAATCAACACAAAGTGACAATCGATCGCAAATGGCTTCAATTCATGTATATCGAATGAATCTGACACAAATGAACTCGAATACATCCAAATATATGAGAAATGATGTGATTCGACTCCAATCAATGTCAATAGATTTCGGAAATATGCAATCAACACAAAGTGATAATCGATCTCAATTGGCTTGAATTCATTTATATCGAATGTATCTGACACAAATAAACTCTAATAATTGCAAATATATAGGAAATGATGTGATTCGACTTCGATTGATGTCAATAGATTTCGGGAACATGCAATCAACAAAAAGTGACAATCGATAACAATTGGCTTCAATTCATGTATATCGAATGTATCTGATACAAATAAACTCTAATATTACCAAATATATGAGAAATGATGTGATTCGACTCCAATTGATGTCAATAGATTTCGAGAATATGCAATCAACACAAAGTGACAATCGATCGCATATGGCTTCAATTCATGTATATCGAATGAATAAGACACAAATGAACTCGAATACATCCAAATATATGAGAAATGATGTGATTCGACTTCAATTGATGTCAATAGATATCGAGAATATGCAATCAACACAAAGTGACAATCGATCGCAAATGGCTTCAATTCATGTATATCGAATGAATCTGACACAAATAAACTCTAATAATTTCTTATATAGGAGGAATGTTGTGATTCGACTTCAATTGATGTCAATAGATTTCGAGAATATGCAATCAACACAAAGTGACAATCGATCACAATTGGCTTCAATTCATGTATATCGAATGTATCTGACACAAATAAACTCTAATCATTTCTTATATAGGAGGAATGATGTGATTCGACTCCAATTGATGTCAATAGATTTCAAGAATATGCAATCAACACAAAGTGACAATCGATCTCAATTGGCTTGAATTCATCTATATCTAATGTATCTGACACAAATTAACTCTGATAATTCCAGATATACGAGAAATGATGTGATTCGAATTGAATTGACTTCAATAGATTTCGAGAATATACAATAAACACAAAATGACAATCGATCTCAATTGGCTCGAATTCATGTATATCGAATGTATCCGACACAAATAAACTCTAATATTTCCAAATATATGAGAAATGATGTGATTCGACTACAATTGATGTCAATAGATTTCGAAAATATGCAATCAACACAAAGTGACAATCGATCGCATATGGCTTCAATTCATGTATATCGAATGAATAAGACACAAATGAACTCGAATACATCCAAATATATGAGAAATGATGTGATTCGACTTCAATTGATGTCAATAGATATCGAGAATATGCAATCAACACAAAGTGACAATCGATCGCAAATGGCTTCAATTCATGTATATCGAATGAATCTGACACAAATAAACTCTAATAATTTCTTATATAGGAGGAATGTTGTGATTCGACTTCAATTGATGTCAATAGATTTCGAGAATATGCAATCAACACAAAGTGACAATCGATCACAATTGGCTTCAATTCATGTATATCGAATGTATCTGACACAAATAAACTCTAATAATTTCTTATATAGGAGAAATGATGTGATTCGACTTCAATTGATGTCAATAGATTTCGAGAATATGCAATCAACACAAAGTGACAATCGATAACAATTGGCTTCAATTCATGTATATCGAATGTATCTGATACAAATAAACTCTAATATTACCAAATATATGAGAAATGATGTGATTCGACTCCAATTGATGTCAATAGACTTCGAGAATATGCAATCAACACAAAGTGACAATCGATGACAATTGGCTTCAATTCATGTATATCGAATGTATCTGACACAAATGAACTCTAATAATTTCTTATATAGGAGGAATGATGTGATTCGACTTCAATTGATGTCAATAGATTTCGAGGATATGCAATAAACACAATATGACAATCGATCGCAAATGGCTTCAATTCATGTATATCGAATGAATCTGACACAAATAAACTCTAATAATTTCTTATATAGGAGGAATGATGTGATTCGACTTCAATTGATGTCAATAGATTTCGAGAATATGCAATCAACACAAAGTGACAATCGATAACAATTGGCTTCAATTCATGTATATCGAATGTATCTGATACAAATAAACTCTAATATTACCAAATATATGAGAAATGATGTGATTCGACTCCAATTGATGTCAATAGACTTCGAGAATATGCAATCAACACAAAGTGACAATCGATGACAATTGGCTTCAATTCATGTATATCGAATGTATCTGACACAAATGAACTCTAATAATTTCTTATATAGGAGGAATGATGTGATTCGACTTCAATTGATGTCAATAGATTTCGAGGATATGCAATCAACAAAAAGTGACAATCGATCACAATTGGCTTTTATTCATCTATATCGATTGTATCTGATACAAATAAACTCTAATAATTGCAAATATATAGGAAATGATGTGATTCGACTTCGATTGATGTCAATAGATTTCGGGAACATGCAATCAACAAAAAGTGACAATCGATAACAATTGGCTTCAATTCATGTATATCGAATGTATCTGATACAAATAAACTCTAATATTACCAAATATATGAGAAATGATGTGATTCGACTCCAATTGATGTCAATAGATTTCGAGAATATGCAATCAACACAAAGTGACAATCGATCTCAATTGGCTTGAATTCATCTATATCGAATGTATCTGACACAAATAAACTCTAATGATTCCTTATATATGAGAAATGATGGGATTCGACTTCCATTGATGTCAATAGATTTCGAGAATATGCAATCAACACAAAGTGACAATCGATCACAATTGGCTTCAATTCATGTATATCGAATGTATCTGATACAAATTATCTCTAATATTTCCAAATATATGAGGAATGATGTGATTCGACTCCAATTGATGTCAATAGATTTCGAGAATATGCAATCAACAAAAAGTGGCAATCGATGACAATTGGCTTCAATTCATGTATATCGGATGTATCTGACACAAATAAACTCTAATAATTTCTTATATAGGAGGAATGATGTGATTCGACTTCAATTGATGTCAATAGATTTCGAGAATATGCAATCAACACAAAGTGACAATCGATCGCAAATGGCTTCAATTCATGTATATCGAATGAATCTGACACAAATAAACTCTAATAATTCCTTATATATGAGAAATGATGGGATTCGACTTCCATTGATGTCAATAGATTTCGAGAATATGCAATCAACACAAAGTGACAATCGATCACAATTGGCTTCAATTCATGTATATCGAATGTATCTGACACAAATAAACTCTAATATATCCAAATATGTGAGAAATGATGTGATTCGACTCCAATTGATGTCAATAGATTTCGAGAATATGCAATCAACACAAAGTGACAATCGATCTCAATTGGCTTGAATTCATCTATATCTAATGTATCTGACACAAATTAACTCTGATAATTCCAGATATATGAGAAATGATGTGATTCGAATTGAATTGACTTCAATAGATTTCGAGAATATACAATAAACACAAAATGACAATCGATCGCAAATGGCTTCAATTCATGTATATCGAATGAATCTGACACAAATAAACTCTAATAATTTCTTATATAGGAGGAATGATGTGATTCGACTTCAATTGATGTCAATAGATTTCGAGAATATGCAATCAACACAAAGTGACAATCGATAACATTTGGCTTCAATTCATGTATATCGAATGTATCTGATACAAATAAACTCTAATATTACCAAATATATGAGAAATGATGTGATTCGACTCCAATTGATGTCAATAGACTTCGAGAATATGCAATCAACACAAAGTGACAATCGATGACAATTGGCTTCAATTCATGTATATCGAATGAATCTGACACAAATAAACTCTAATAATTTCTTATATAGGAGGAATGATGTGATTCGACTTCAATTGATGTCAATAGATTTCGAGGATATGCAATCAACAAAAAGTGACAATCGATCACAATTGGCTTCAATTCATCTATATCGATTGTATCTGATACAAATAAACTCTAATATTTCCAAATATATGAGAAATGATGTGATTCGACTCCAATTGATGTCAATAGATTTCGAAAATATGCAATCAACAAAAAGTGGCAATCGATGACAATTGGCTTCAATTCATGTATATCGAATGTATCTGACACAAATAAACTCTAATAATTTCTTATATAGGAGGAATGATGTGATTCGACTTCAATTGATGTCAATAGATTTCGAGAATATGCAATCAACACAAAGTGACAATCGATCGCAAATGGCTTCAATTCATGTATATCGAATGAATCTGACACAAATAAACTCTAATAATTCCTTATATATGAGAAATGATGGGATTCGACTTCCATTGATGTCAATAGATTTCGAGAATATGCAATCAACACAAAGTGACAATCGATCACAATTGGCTTCAATTCATGTATATCGAATGTATCTGACACAAATAAACTCTAATAATTCCAAATATGTGAGAAATGATGTGATTCGACTCCAATTGATGTCAATAGATTTCGAGAATATGCAATCAACACAAAGTGACAATCGATCTCAATTGGCTTGAATTCATCTATATCTAATGTATCTGACACAAATTAACTCTGATAATTCCAGATATATGAGAAATGATGTGATTCGAATTGAATTGACTTCAATAGATTTCGAGAATATACAATAAACACAAAATGACAATCGATCGCAAATGGCTTCAATTCATGTATATCGAATGAATCTGACACAAATAAACTCTAATAATTTCTTATATAGGAGGAATGATGTGATTCGACTTCAATTGATGTCAATAGATTTCGAGAATATGCAATCAACACAAAGTGACAATCGATAACATTTGGCTTCAATTCATGTATATCGAATGTATCTGATACAAATAAACTCTAATATTACCAAATATATGAGAAATGATGTGATTCGACTCCAATTGATGTCAATAGACTTCGAGAATATGCAATCAACACAAAGTGACAATCGATGACAATTGGCTTCAATTCATGTATATCGAATGAATCTGACACAAATAAACTCTAATAATTTCTTATATAGGAGGAATGATGTGATTCGACTTCAATTGATGTCAATAGATTTCGAGGATATGCAATCAACAAAAAGTGACAATCGATCACAATTGGCTTCAATTCATCTATATCGATTGTATCTGATACAAATAAACTCTAATATTTCCAAATATATGAGAAATGATGTGATTCGACTCCAATTGATGTCAATAGATTTCGAAAATATGCAATCAACACAAAGTGACAATCGATCTCAATTGGCTTGAATTCATCTATATCTAATGTATCTGACATAAATTAACTCTAATAATTCCAGATATATGAGAAATGATGTGATTCGACTTGAATTGACTCCAATAGATTTCGAGAATATGCAATCAACACAAAGTGACAATCGATGACAATTGGCTTCAATTCATGTATATCGAATGTATCTGACACAAATAAACTCTAATAATTTCTTATATATGAGGAATGATGAGATTCGACTTCAATTGATGTCAATAGATTTCGAGAATATGCAATCAACACAAAGTGACAATCGATCACAATTGGCTTCAATTCATGTATATCGAATGTATTCGACACAAATGAACTAATAATTCCAAATATATGAGAAATGATGTGATTCGACTTCGATTGATGTCAATAGATTTCGAAAATATGCAATCAACACAAAGTGACAATCGATCGCAAATGCCTTCAATTCATGTATATCGAATGAATCTGTCACAAATGAACTCGAATACATCCAAATATATGAGAAATGATGGGATTCGACTTCCATTGATGTCAATAGATTTCGAGAATATGCAATCAACACAAAGTGACAATCGATCACAATTGGCTTCAGTTCATGTATATCGAATGTATCTGACACAAATAAACTCTAATAATTCCAAATATGTGAGAAATGATGTGATTCGACTCCAATTGATGTCAATAGATTTCGAGAATATGCAATCAACACAAAGTGACAAACGATCGCATATGGCTTCAATTCATGTATATCGAATGAATAAGACACAAATGAACTCGAATACATCCAAATATATGAGAAATGATGTGATTCGACTTCAATTGATGTCAATAGATTTCGAGAATATGCAATCAACACAAAGTGACAATCGATCGCAAATGGCTTCAATTCATGTATATCGAATGAATCTGACACAAATTAACTCTAATAATTTCTTATATAGGAGGAATGATGTGATTCGACTTCAATTGATGTCAATAGATTTCGAGAATATGCAATAAACACAAAGTGACAATCGATGACAATTGGCTTCAATTCATGTATATCGAATGTATCTGACACAAATAAACTCTAATAATCTCTTATATAGGAGGAATGATGTGATTCGACTTCAATTGATGTCAATAGATTTCGAGAATATGCAATCAACACAAAGTGACAATCGATCGCAAATGGCTTCAATTCATGTATATCGAATGAATCTGACACAAATGAACTCGAATACATCCAAATATATGAGAAATGATGTGATTCGACTCCAATCAATGTCAATAGATTTCGGAAATATGCAATCAACACAAAGTGATAATCGATCTCAATTGGCTTGAATTCATTTATATCGAATGTATCTGACACAAATAAACTCTAATAATTGCAAATATATAGGAAATGATGTGATTCGACTTCGATTGATGTCAATAGATTTCGGGAACATGCAATCAACAAAAAGTGACAATCGATAACAATTGGCTTCAATTCATGTATATCGAATGTATCTGATACAAATAAACTCTAATATTACCAAATATATGAGAAATGATGTGATTCGACTCCAATTGATGTCAATAGATTTCGAGAATATGCAATCAACACAAAGTGACAATCGATCGCATATGGCTTCAATTCATGTATATCGAATGAATAAGACACAAATGAACTCGAATACATCCAAATATATGAGAAATGATGTGATTCGACTTCAATTGATGTCAATAGATATCGAGAATATGCAATCAACACAAAGTGACAATCGATCGCAAATGGCTTCAATTCATGTATATCGAATGAATCTGACACAAATAAACTCTAATAATGTCTTATATAGGAGGAATGTTGTGATTCGACTTCAATTGATGTCAATAGATTTCGAGAATATGCAATCAACACAAAGTGACAATCGATCACAATTGGCTTCAATTCATGTATATCGAATGTATCTGACACAAATAAACTCTAATCATTTCTTATATAGGAGGAATGATGTGATTCGACTCCAATTGATGTCAATAGATTTCAAGAATATGCAATCAACACAAAGTGACAATCGATCTCAATTGGCTTGAATTCATCTATATCTAATGTATCTGACACAAATTAACTCTGATAATTCCAGATATACGAGAAATGATGTGATTCGAATTGAATTGACTTCAATAGATTTCGAGAATATACAATAAACACAAAATGACAATCGATCTCAATTGGCTCGAATTCATGTATATCGAATGTATCCGACCTAAATAAACTCTAATATTTCCAAATATATGAGAAATGATGTGATTCGACTACAATTGATGTCAATAGATTTCGAAAATATGCAATCAACACAAAGTGACAATCGATCGCATATGGCTTCAATTCATGTATATCGAATGAATAAGACACAAATGAACTCGAATACATCCAAATATATGAGAAATGATGTGATTCGACTTCAATTGATGTCAATAGATTTCGAGAATATGCAATCAACACAAAGTGACAATCGATCACAATTGGCTTCAATTCATGTATATCGAATGTATCTGACACAAATAAACTCTAATCATTTCTTATATAGGAGGAATGATGTGATTCGACTTCAATTGATGTCAATAGATTTCGAGAATATGCAATCAACACAAAGTGACAATCGATGACAATTGGCTTCAATTCATGTATATCGAATGTATCTGACACAAATAAACTCTAATAATTTCTTATATAGGAGGAATGATGTGATTCGACTTCAATTGATGTCAATAGATTTCGAGAATATGCAATCAACACAAAGTGACAATCGATGACAATTGGCTTCAATTCATGTATATCGAACGTATCTGACACAAATAAACTCTAATCATTTCTTATATAGGAGGAATGATGTGATTCGACTTCAATTGATGTCAATAGATTTCGAGAATATGCAATCAACACAAAGTGACAATCGATGACAATTGGCTTCAATTCATGTATATCGAATGTATCTGACACAAATAAACTCTAATAATTTCTTATATAGGAGGAATGATGTGATTCGACTTCAATTGATGTCAATAGATTTCGGGAACATGCAATCAACAAAAAGTGACAATCGATAACAAGTGGCTTCAATTCATGTATATCGAATGTATCTGATACAAATAAACTCTAATATTACCAAATATATGAGAAATGATGTGATTCGACTCCAATTGATGTCAATAGATTTCGAGAATATGCAATCAACACAAAGTGACAATCGATCTCAATTGGCTAGAATTCATCTATATCGAATGTATCTGACACAAATAAACTCTAATAATTCCTTATATATGAGAAATGATGGGATTCGACTTCCATTGATGTCAATAGATTTCGAGAATATGCAATCAACACAAAGTGACAATCGATCACAATTGGCTTCAATTCATGTATATCGAATGTATCTGATACAAATTATCTCTAATATTTCCAAATATATGAGGAATGATGTGATTCGACTCCAATTGATGTCAATAGATTTCGAGAATATGCAATCAACAAAAAGTGGCAATCGATGACAATTGGCTTCAATTCATGTATATCGAATGTATCTGACACAAATAAACTCTAATAATTTCTTATATAGGAGGAATGATGTGATTCGACTTCAATTGATGTCAATAGATTTCGAGAATATGCAATCAACACAAAGTGACAATCGATCGCAAATGGCTTCAATTCATGTATATCGAATGAATCTGACACAAATAAACTCTAATAATTCCTTATATATGAGAAATGATGGGATTCGACTTCCATTGATGTCAATAGATTTCGAGAATATGCAATCAACACAAAGTGACAATCGATCACAATTGGCTTCAATTCATGTATATCGAATGTATCTGACACAAATAAACTCTAATAATTCCAAATATGTGAGAAATGATGTGATTCGACTCCAATTGATGTCAATAGATTTCGAGAATATGCAATCAACACAAAGTGACAATCGATCTCAATTGGCTTGAATTCATCTATATCTAATGTATCTGACATAAATTAACTCTAATAATTCCAGATATATGAGAAATGATGTGATTCGACTTGAATTGACTTCAATAGATTTCGAGAATATACAATTAACACAAAATGACAATCGATCTCATTTGGCTCGAATTCATGTATATCGAATGTATCTGATACAAATAAACTCTAATATAACCAAATATATGAGAAATGATGTGATTCGACTCCAATTGATGTCAATAGATTTCGAGAATATGCAATCAACACAAAGTGACAATCGATCACAATTGGCTTCAATTTATGTATATCGAATGTATCTGATACAAATAAATTGTAATATTCCCAAATATATGAGAAATGATATGATTCGACTCCAATCAATGTCAGTAGATTTCGAGAATATGCAATCAACACAAAGTGACAATCGATGACAATTCGCTTCAATTCATGTATATCGAATGTATCTGACACAAATAAACTCTAATAATTCCTTATATATGAGAAATGATGGGATTCGACTTCCATTGATGTCAATAGATTTCGAGAATATGCAATCAACACAAAGTGACAATCGATCACAATTGGCTTCAATTCATGTATATCGAATGTATCTGACACAAATAAACTCTAATAATTCCAAATATGTGAGAAATGATGTGATTCGACTCCAATTGATGTCAATAGATTTCGAGAATATGCAATCAACACAAAGTGACAATCGATCTCAATTGGCTTGAATTCATCTATATCTAATGTATCTGACACAAATTAACTCTGATAATTCCAGATATATGAGAAATGATGTGATTCGAATTGAATTGACTTCAATAGATTTCGAGAATATACAATAAACACAAAATGACAATCGATCGCAAATGGCTTCAATTCATGTATATCGAATGAATCTGACACAAATAAACTCTAATAATTTCTTATATAGGAGGAATGATGTGATTCGACTTCAATTGAGGTCAATAGATTTCGAGAATATGCAATCAACACAAAGTGACAATCGATAACAATTGGCTTCAATTCATGTATATCGAATGTATCTGATACAAATAAACTCTAATATTACCAAATATATGAGAAATGATGTGATTCGACTCCAATTGATGTCAATAGACTTCGAGAATATACAATCAACACAAAGTGACAATCGATGACAATTGGCTTCAATTCATGTATATCGAATGTATCTGACACAAATGAACTCTAATAATTTCTTATATAGGAGGAATGATGTGATTCGACTTCAATTGATGTCAATAGATTTCGAGGATATGCAATCAACAAAAAGTGACAATCGATCACAATTGGCTTCAATTCATCTATATCGATTGTATCTGATACAAATAAACTCTAATATTTCCAAATATATGAGAAATGATGTGATTCGACTCCAATTGATGTCAATAGATTTCGAAAATATGCAATCAACACAAAGTGACAATCGATCTCAATTGGCTTGAATTCATCTATATCTAATGTATCTGACATAAATTAACTCTAATAATTCCAGATATATGAGAAATGATGTGATTCGACTTGAATTGACTTCAATAGATTTCGAGAATATACAATTAACACAAAATGACAATCGATGTCATTTGGATCGAATTCATGTATATCGAATGTATCTGATACAAATAAACTCTAATATAACCAAATATATGAGAAATGATGTGATTCGACTCCAATTGATGTCAATAGATTTCGAGAATATGCAATCAACACAAAGTGACAATCGATCACAATTGGCTTCAATTTATGTATATCGAATGTATCTGATACAAATAAATTGTAATATTCCCAAATATATGAGAAATGATATGATTCGACTCCAATCAATGTCAGTAGATTTCGAGAATATGCAATCAACACAAAGTGACAATCGATGACAATTCGCTTCAATTCATGTATATCGAATGTATCTGACACAAATAAACTCTAATAATTTCTTATATATGAGGAATGATGAGATTCGACTTCAATTGATGTCAATAGATTTCGAGAATATGCAATCAACACAAAGTGACAATCGATCACAATTGGCTTCAATTCATGTATATCGAATGTATTTGACACAAATGAACTAATAATTCCAAATATATGAGAAATGATGAGATTCGACTTCGATTGATGTCAATAGATTTCGAAAATATGCAATCAACACAAAGTGACAATCGATCGCAAATGCCTTCAATTCATGTATATCGAATGAATCTGTCACAAATGAACTCGAATACATCCAAATATATGAGAAATGATGGGATTCGACTTCCATTGATGTCAATAGATTTCGAGAATATGCAATCAACACAAAGTGACAATCGATCACAATTGGCTTCAGTTCAAGTATATCGAATGTATCTGACACAAATAAACTCTAATAATTCCAAATATGTGAGAAATGATGTGATTCGACTCCAATTGATGTCAATAGATTTCGAAAATATGCAATCAACACAAAGTGACAATCGATCTCAATTGGCTTGAATTCATCTATATCTAATGTATCTGACACAAATTAACTCTGATAATTCCAGATATATGAGAAATGATGTGATTCGAATTGAATTGACTTCAATAGATTTCGAGAATATACAATAAACACAAAATGACAATCGATCTCAATTGGCTCGAATTCATGTATATCGAATGTATCAGACACAAATAAACTCTAATATTTCCAAATATATGAGAAATGATGTGATTCGACTACAATTGATGTCAATAGATTTCGAAAATATGCAATCAACACAAAGTGACAAACGATCGCATATGGCTTCAATTCATGTATATCGAATGAATAAGACACAAATGAACTCGAATACATCCAAATATATGAGAAATGATGTGATTCGACTTCAATTGATGTCAATAGATTTCGAGAATATGCAATCAACACAAAGTGACAATCGATCGCAAATGGCTTCAATTCATGTATATCGAATGTATCTGACACAAATAAACTCTAATAATTGCAAATATATAGGAAATGATGTGATTCGACCCCAATTGATGTCAATAGATTTCGAGAATATGCAATCAACACAAAGTGACAATCGATCGCATATGGCTTCAATTCATGTATATCGAATGAATAAGACACAAATGAACTCGAATACATCCAAATATATGAGAAATGATGTGATTCGACTTCAATTGATGTCAATAGATATCGAGAATATGCAATCAACACAAAGTGACAATCGATCGCAAATGGCTTCAATTCATGTATATCGAATGAATCTGACACAAATAAACTCTAATAATTTCTTATATAGGAGGAATGTTGTGATTCGACTTCAATTGATGTCAATAGATTTCGAGAAAATGCAATCAACACAAAGTGACAATCGATCACAATTGGCTTCAATTCATGTATATCGAATGTATCTGACACAAATAAACTCTAATCATTTCTTATATAGGAGGAATGATGTGATTCGACTCCAATTGATGTCAATAGATTTCAAGAATATGCAATCAACACAAAGTGACAATCGATCTCAATTGGCTTGAATTCATCTATATCTAATGTATCTGACACAAATTAACTCTGATAATTCCAGATATACGAGAAATGATGTGATTCGAATTGAATTGACTTCAATAGATTTCGAGAATATACAATAAACACAAAATGACAATCTATCTCAATTGGCTCGAATTCATGTATATCGAATGTATCCGACACAAATAAACTCTAATATTTCCAAATATATGAGAAATGATGTGATTCGACTACAATTGATGTCAATAGATTTCGAAAATATGCAATCAACACAAAGTGACAATCGATCGCATATGGCTTCAATTCATGTATATCGAATGAATAAGACACAAATGAACTCGAATACATCCAAATATATGAGAAATGATGTGATTCGACTTCAATTGATGTCAATAGATATCGAGAATATGCAATCAACACAAAGTGACAATCGATCGCAAATGGCTTCAATTCATGTATATCGAATGAATCTGACACAAATAAACTCTAATAATTTCTTATATAGGAGGAATGTTGTGATTCGACTTCAATTGATGTCAATAGATTTCGAGAATATGCAATCAACACAAAGTGACAATCGATCACAATTGGCTTCAATTCATGTATATCGAATGTATCTGACACAAATAAACTCTAATAATTTCTTATATAGGAGGAATGATGTGATTCGACTTCAATTGATGTCAATAGATTTCGAGAATATGCAATCAACACAAAGTGACAATCGATAACAATTGGCTTCAATTCATGTATATCGAATGTATCTGATACAAATAAACTCTAATATTACCAAATATATGAGAAATGATGTGATTCGACTCCAATTGATGTCAATAGACTTCGAGAATATGCAATCAACACAAAGTGACAATCGATGACAATTGGCTTCAATTCATGTATATCGAATGTATCTGACACAAATGAACTCTAATAATTTCTTATATAGGAGGAATGATGTGATTCGACTTCAATTGATGTCAATAGATTTCGAGGATATGCAATAAACACAAAATGACAATCGATCGCAAATGGCTTCAATTCATGTATATCGAATGAATCTGACACAAATAAACTCTAATAATTTCTTATATAGGAGGAATGATGTGATTCGACTTCAATTGATGTCAATAGATTTCGAGAATATGCAATCAACACAAAGTGACAATCGATAACAATTGGCTTCAATTCATGTATATCGAATGTATCTGATACAAATAAACTCTAATATTACCAAATATATGAGAAATGATGTGATTCGACTCCAATTGATGTCAATAGACTTCGAGAATATGCAATCAACACAAAGTGACAATCGATGACAATTGGCTTCAATTCATGTATATCGAATGTATCTGACACAAATGAACTCTAATAATTTCTTATATAGGAGGAATGATGTGATTCGACTTCAATTGATGTCAATAGATTTCGAGAATATGCAATCAACACAAAGTGACAATCGATAACAATTGGCTTCAATTCATGTATATCGAATGTATCTGATACAAATAAACTCTAATATTACCAAATATATGAGAAATGATGTGATTCGACTCCAATTGATGTCAATAGACTTCGAGAATATGCAATCAACACAAAGTGACAATCGATGACAATTGGCTTCAATTCATGTATATCGAATGTATCTGACACAAATGAAATCTAATAATTTCTTATATAGGAGGAATGATGTGATTCGACTTCAATTGATGTCAATAGATTTCGAGGATATGCAATAAACACAAAATGACAATCGATCGCAAATGGCTTCAAATCATGTATATCGAATGAATCTGACACAAATAAACTCTAATAATTTCTTATATAGGAGGAATGATGTGATTCGACTTCAATTGATGTCAATAGATTTCGAGAATATGCAATCAACACAAAGTGACAATCGATAACAATTGGCTTCAATTCATGTATATCGAATGTATCTGATACATTTAACTCTAATATTACCAAATATATGAGAAATGATGTGATTCGACTCCAATTGATGTCAATAGACTTCGAGAATATGCAATCAACACAAAGTGACAATCGATGACAATTGGCTTCAATTCATGTATATCGAATGTATCTGACACAAATGAACTCTAATAATTTCTTATATAGGAGGAATGATGTGATTCGACTTCAATTGATGTCAATAGATTTCGAGAATATGCAATCAACACAAAGTGACAATCGATAACAATTGGCTTCAATTCATGTATATCGAATGTATCTGATACAAATAAACTCTAATATTACCAAATATATGAGAAATGATGTGATTCGACTCCAATTGATGTCAATAGACTTCGAGAATATGCAATCAACACAAAGTGACAATCGATGACAATTGGCTTCAATTCATGTATATCGAATGTATCTGACACAAATGAACTCTAATAATTTCTTATATAGGAGGAATGATGTGATTCGACTTCAATTGATGTCAATAGATTTCGAGGATATGCAATAAACACAAAATGACAATCGATCGCAAATGGCTTCAATTCATGTATATCGAATGAATCTGACACAAATAAACTCTAATAATTTCTTATATAGGAGGAATGATGTGATTCGACTTCAATTGATGTCAATAGATTTCGAGAATATGCAATCAACACAAAGTGACAATCGATAACAATTGGCTTCAATTCATGTATATCGAATGTATCTGATACAAATAAACTCTAATATTACCAAATATATGAGAAATGATGTGATTCGACTCCAATTGATGTCAATAGACTTCGAGAATATGCAATCAACACAAAGTGACAATCGATCTCAATTGGCTTGAATTCATCTATATGTAATGTATCTGACACAAATTAACTCTGATAATTCCAGATATATGAGAAATGATGTGATTCGAATTGAATTGACTTCAATAGATTTCGAGAATATACAATAAACACAAAATGACAATCGATCTCAATTGGCTCGAATTCATGTATATCGAATGTATCAGACACAAATAAACTCTAATATTTCCAAATATATGAGAAATGATGTGATTCGACTACAATTGATGTCAATAGATTTCGAAAATATGCAATCAACACAAAGTGACAAACGATCGCATATGGCTTCAATTCATGTATATCGAATGAATAAGACACAAATGAACTCGAATACATCCAAATATATGAGAAATGATGTGATTCGACTTCAATTGATGTCAATAGATTTCGAGAATATGCAATCAACACAAAGTGACAATCGATCGCAAATGGCTTCAATTCATGTATATCGAATGAATCTGACACAAATAAACTCTAATAATTTCTTATATAGGAGGAATGATGTGATTCGACTTCAATTGATGTCAATAGATTTCGAGAATATGCAATCAACACAAAGTGACAATCGATGACAATTGGCTTCAATTCATGTATATCGAATGTATCTGACACAAATAAACTCTAATAATTTCTTATATAGGAGGAATGATGTGATTCGACTTCAATTGATGTCAATAGATTCCGAGAATATGCAATCAACACAAAGTGACAATCGATCGCAAATGGCTTCAATTCATGTATATCGAATGAATCTGACACAAATGAACTCGAATACATCCAAATATATGAGAAATGATGTGATTCGACTCCAATCAATGTCAATAGATTTCGGAAATATGCAATCAACACAAAGTGATAATCGATCTCAATTGGCTTGAATTCATTTATATCGAATGTATCTGACACAAATAAACTCTAATAATTGCAAATATATAGGAAATGATGTGATTCGACTTCGATTGATGTCAATAGATTTCGGGAACATGCAATCAACAAAAAGTGACAATCGATAATAATTGGCTTCAATTCATGTATATCGAATGTATCTGATACAAATAAACTCTAATATTACCAAATATATGAGAAATGATGTGATTCGACTCCAATTGATGTCAATAGATTTCGAGAATATGCAAACAACACAAAGTGACAATCGATCGCATATGGCTTCAATTCATGTATATCGAATGAATCTGACACAAATAAACTCTAATAATTTCTTATATAGGAGGAATGTTGTGATTCGACTTCAATTGATGTCAATAGATTTCGAGAATATGCAATCAACACAAAGTGACAATCGATCACAATTGGCTTCAATTCATGTATATCGAATGTATCTGACACAAATAAACTCTAATAATTTCTTATATAGGAGGAATGATGTGATTCGACTTCAATTGATGTCAATAGATTTCGAGAATATGCAATCAACACAAAGTGACAATCGATAACAATTGGCTTCAATTCATGTATATCGAATGTATCTGATACAAATAAACTCTAATATTACCAAATATATGAGAAATGATGTGATTCGACTCCAATTGATGTCAATAGACTTCGAGAATATGCAATCAACACAAAGTGACAATCGATGACAATTGGCTTCAATTCATGTATATCGAATGTATCTGACACAAATGAACTCTAATAATTTCTTATATAGGAGGAATGATGTGATTCGACTTCAATTGATGTCAATAGATTTCGAGGATATGCAATAAACACAAAATGACAATCGATCGCAAATGGCTTCAATTCATGTATATCGAATGAATCTGACACAAATAAACTCTAATAATTTCTTATATAGGAGGAATGATGTGATTCGACTACAATTGATGTCAATAGATTTCGAAAATATGCAATCAACACAAAGTGACAAACGATCGCATATGGCTTCAATTCATGTATATCGAATGAATAAGACACAAATGAACTCGAATACATCCAAATATATGAGAAATGATGTGATTCGACTTCAATTGATGTCAATAGATTTCGAGAATATGCAATCAACACAAAGTGACAATCGATCGCAAATGGCTTCAATTCATGTATATCGAATGAATCTGACACAAATAAACTCTAATAATTTCTTATATAGGAGGAATGATGTGATTCGACTTCAATTGATGTCAATAGATTTCGAGAATATGCAATCAACACAAAGTGACAATCGATGACAATTGGCTTCAATTCATGTATATCGAATGTATCTGACACAAATAAACTCTAATAATTTCTTATATAGGAGGAATGATGTGATTCGACTTCAATTGATGTCAATAGATTCCGAGAATATGCAATCAACACAAAGTGACAATCGATCGCAAATGGCTTCAATTCATGTATATCGAATGAATCTGACACAAATGAACTCGAATACATCCAAATATATGAGAAATGATGTGATTCGACTCCAATCAATGTCAATAGATTTCGGAAATATGCAATCAACACAAAGTGATAATCGATCTCAATTGGCTTGAATTCATTTATATCGAATGTATCTGACACAAATAAACTCTAATAATTGCAAATATATAGGAAATGATGTGATTCGACTTCGATTGATGTCAATAGATTTCGGGAACATGCAATCAACAAAAAGTGACAATCGATAATAATTGGCTTCAATTCATGTATATCGAATGTATCTGATACAAATAAACTCTAATATTACCAAATATATGAGAAATGATGTGATTCGACTCCAATTGATGTCAATAGACTTCGAGAATATGCAATCAACACAAAGTGACAATCGATGACAATTGGCTTCAATTCATGTATATCGAATGTATCTGACACAAATGAACTCTAATAATTTCTTATATAGGAGGAATGATGTGATTCGACTTCAATTGATGTCAATAGATTTCGAGAATATGCAATCAACACAAAGTGACAATCGATAACAATTGGCTTCAATTCATGTATATCGAATGTATCTGATACAAATAAACTCTAATATTACCAAATATATGAGAAATGATGTGATTCGACTCCAATTGATGTCAATAGACTTCGAGAATATGCAATCAACACAAAGTGACAATCGATGACAATTGGCTTCAATTCATGTATATCGAATGTATCTGACACAAATGAACTCTAATAATTTCTTATATAGGAGGAATGATGTGATTCGACCTCAATTGATGTCAATAGATTTCGAGGATATGCAATAAACACAAAATGACAATCGATCGCAAATGGCTTCAATTCATGTATATCGAATGAATCTGACACAAATAAACTCTAATAATTTCTTATATAGGAGGAATGATGTGATTCGACTTCAATTGATGTCAATAGATTTCGAGAATATGCAATCAACACAAAGTGACAATCGATAACAATTGGCTTCAATTCATGTATATCGAATGTATCTGATACAAATAAACTCTAATATTACCAAATATATGAGAAATGATGTGATTCGACTCCAATTGATGTCAATAGACTTCGAGAATATGCAATCAACACAAAGTGACAATCGATGACAATTGGCTTCAATTCATGTATATCGAATGTATCTGACACAAATGAACTCTAATAATTTCTTATATAGGAGGAATGATGTGATTCGACTTCAATTGATGTCAATAGATTTCGAGAATATGCAATCAACACAAAGTGACAATCGATAACAATTGGCTTCAATTCATGTATATCGAATGTATCTGATACAAATAAACTCTAATATTACCAAATATATGAGAAATGATGTGATTCGACTCCAATTGATGTCAATAGACTTCGAGAATATGCAATCAACACAAAGTGACAATCGATGACAATTGGCTTCAATTCATGTATATCGAATGTATCTGACACAAATGAACTCTAATAATTTCTTATATAGGAGGAATGATGTGATTCGACTTCAATTGATGTCAATAGATTTCGAGGATATGCAATAAACACAAAATGACAATCGATCGCAAATGGCTTCAATTCATGTATATCGAATGAATCTGACACAAATAAACTCTAATAATTTCTTATATAGGAGGAATGATGTGATTCGACTTCAATTGATGTCAATAGATTTCGAGAATATGCAATCAACACAAAGTGACAATCGATAACAATTGGCTTCAATTCATGTATATCGAATGTATCTGATACAAATAAACTCTAATATTACCAAATATATGAGAAATGATGTGATTCGACTCCAATTGATGTCAATAGACTTCGAGAATATGCAATCAACACAAAGTGACAATCGATGACAATTGGCTTCAATTCATGTATATCGAATGTATCTGACACAAATGAACTCTAATAATTTCTTATATAGGAGGAATGATGTGATTCGACTTCAATTGATGTCAATAGATTTCGAGAATATGCAATCAACACAAAGTGACAATCGATAACAATTGGCTTCAATTCATGTATATCGAATGTATCTGATACAAATAAACTCTAATATTACCAAATATATGAGAAATGATGTGATTCGACTCCAATTGATGTCAATAGACTTCGAGAATATGCAATCAACACAAAGTGACAATCGATGACAATTGGCTTCAATTCATGTATATCGAATGTATCTGACACAAATGAACTCTAATAATTTCTTATATAGGAGGAATGATGTGATTCGACTTCAATTGATGTCAATAGATTTCGAGGATATGCAATAAACACAAAATGACAATCGATCGCAAATGGCTTCAATTCATGTATATCGAATGAATCTGACACAAATAAACTCTAATAATTTCTTATATAGGAGGAATGATGTGATTCGACTTCAATTGATGTCAATAGATTTCGAGAATATGCAATCAACACAAAGTGACAATCGATAACAATTGGCTTCAATTCATGTATATCGAATGTATCTGATACAAATAAACTCTAATATTACCAAATATATGAGAAATGATGTGATTCGACTCCAATTGATGTCAATAGACTTCGAGAATATGCAATCAACACAAAGTGACAATCGATCTCAATTGGCTTGAATTCATCTATATGTAATGTATCTGACACAAATTAACTCTGATAATTCCAGATATATGAGAAATATGTGATTCGAATTGAATTGACTTCAATAGATTTCGAGAATATACAATAAACACAAAATGACAATCGATCTCAATTGGCTCGAATTCATGTATATCGAATGTATCAGACACAAATAAACTCTAATATTTCCAAATATATGAGAAATGATGTGATTCGACTACAATTGATGTCAATAGATTTCGAAAATATGCAATCAACACAAAGTGACAAACGATCGCATATGGCTTCAATTCATGTATATCGAATGAATAAGACACAAATGAACTCGAATACATCCAAATATATGAGAAATGATGTGATTCGACTTCAATTGATGTCAATAGATTTCGAGAATATGCAATCAACACAAAGTGACAATCGATCGCAAATGGCTTCAATTCATGTATATCGAATGAATCTGACACAAATAAACTCTAATAATTTCTTATATAGGAGGAATGATGTGATTCGACTTCAATTGATGTCAATAGATTTCGAGAATATGCAATCAACACAAAGTGACAATCGATGACAATTGGCTTCAATTCATGTATATCGAATGTATCTGACACAAATAAACTCTAATAATTTCTTATATAGGAGGAATGATGTGATTCGACTTCAATTGATGTCAATAGATTCCGAGAATATGCAATCAACACAAAGTGACAATCGATCGCAAATGGCTTCAATTCATGTATATCGAATGAATCTGACACAAATGAACTCGAATACATCCAAATATATGAGAAATGATGTGATTGGACTCCAATCAATGTCAATAGATTTCGGAAATATGCAATCAACACAAAGTGATAATCGATCTCAATTGGCTTGAATTCATTTATATCGAATGTATCTGACACAAATAAACTCTAATAATTGCAAATATATAGGAAATGATGTGATTCGACTTCGATTGATGTCAATAGATTTCGGGAACATGCAATCAACAAAAAGTGACAATCGATAATAATTGGCTTCAATTCATGTATATCGAATGTATCTGATACAAATAAACTCTAATATTACCAAATATATGAGAAATGATGTGATTCGACTCCAATTGATGTCAATAGATTTCGAGAATATGCAAACAACACAAAGTGACAATCGATCGCATATGGCTTCAATTCATGTATATCGAATGAATAAGACACAAATGAACTCGAATACATCCAAATATATGAGAAATGATGTGATTCGACTTCAATTGATGTCAATAGATATCGAGAATATGCAATCAACACAAAGTGACAATCGATCGCAAATGGCTTCAATTCATGTATATCGAATGAATCTGACACAAATAAACTCTAATAATTTCTTATATAGGAGGAATGTTGTGATTCGACTTCAATTGATGTCAATAGATTTCGAGAAAATGCAATCAACACAAAGTGACAATCGATCACAATTGGCTTCAATTCATGTATATCGAATGTATCTGACACAAATAAACTCTAATCATTTCTTATATAGGAGGAATGATGTGATTCGACTCCAATTGATGTCAATAGATTTCAAGAATATGCAATCAACACAAAGTGACAATCGATCTCAATTGGCTTGAATTCATCTATATCTAATGTATCTGACACAAATTAACTCTGATAATTCCAGATATACGAGAAATGATGTGATTCGAATTGAATTGACTTCAATAGATTTCGAGAATATACAATAAACACAAAATGACAATCTATCTCAATTGGCTCGAATTCATGTATATCGAATGTATCCGACACAAATAAACTCTAATATTTCCAAATATATGAGAAATGATGTGATTCGACTACAATTGATGTCAATAGATTTCGAAAATATGCAATCAACACAAAGTGACAATCGATCGCATATGGCTTCAATTCATGTATATCGAATGAATAAGACACAAATGAACTCGAATACATCCAAATATATGAGAAATGATGTGATTCGACTTCAATTGATGTCAATAGATATCGAGAATATGCAATCAACACAAAGTGACAATCGATCGCAAATGGCTTCAATTCATGTATATCGAATGAATCTGACACAAATGAACTCTAATAATTTCTTATATAGGAGGAATGTTGTGATTCGACTTCAATTGATGTCAATAGATTTCGAGAATATGCAATCAACACAAAGTGACAATCGATCACAATTGGCTTCAATTCATGTATATCGAATGTATCTGACACAAATAAACTCTAATAATTTCTTATATAGGAGGAATGATGTGATTCGACTTCAATTGATGTCAATAGATTTCGAGAATATGCAATCAACACAAAGTGACAATCGATAACAATTGGCTTCAATTCATGTATATCGAATGTATCTGATACAAATAAACTCTAATATTACCAAATATATGAGAAATGATGTGATTCGACTCCAATTGATGTCAATAGACTTCGAGAATATGCAATCAACACAAAGTGACAATCGATGACAATTGGCTTCAATTCATGTATATCGAGTGTATCTGACACAAATGAACTCTAATAATTTCTTATATAGGAGGAATGATGTGATTCGACTTCAATTGATGTCAATAGATTTCGAGGATATGCAATAAACACAAAATGACAATCGATCGCAAATGGCTTCAATTCATGTATATCGAATGAATCTGACACAAATAAACTCTAATAATTTCTTATATAGGAGGAATGATGTGATTCGACTTCAATTGATGTCAATAGATTTCGAGAATATGCAATCAACACAAAGTGACAATCGATAACAATTGGCTTCAATTCATGTATATCGAATGTATCTGATACAAATAAACTCTAATATTACCAAATATATGAGAAATGATGTGATTCGACTCCAATTGATGTCAATAGACTTCGAGAATATGCAATCAACACAAAGTGACAATCGATGACAATTGGCTTCAATTCATGTATATCGAATGTATCTGACACAAATGAACTCTAATAATTTCTTATATAGGAGGAATGATGTGAATCGACTTCAATTGATGTCAATAGATTTCGAGGATATGCAATCAACAAAAAGTGACAATCGATCACAATTGACTTCAATTCATCTATATCGATTGTATCTGATACAAATAAACTCTAATATTTCCAAATATATGAGAAATGATGTGATTCGACTCCAATTGATGTCAATAGATTTCGAAAATATGCAATCAACACAAAGTGACAATCGATCTCAATTGGCTTGAATTCATCTATATCTAATGTATCTGACATAAATTAACTCTAATAATTCCAGATATATGAGAAATGATGTGATTCGACTTGAATTGACTTCAATAGATTTCGAGAATATACAATTAACACAAAATGACAATCGATCTCAATTGGCTCGAATTCATGTATATCGAATGTATCTGATACAAATAAACTCTAATAATTGCAAATATATAGGAAATGATGTGATTCGACTTCGATTGATGTCAATAGATTTCGGGAACATGCAATCAACAAAAAGTGACAATCGATAACAATTGGCTTCAATTCATGTATATCGAATGTATCTGATACAAATAAACTCTAATATTACCAAATATATGAGAAATGATGTGATTCGACTCCAATTGATGTCAATAGATTTCGAGAATATGCAATCAACACAAAGTGACAATCGATCTCAATTGGCTTGAATTCATCTATATCGAATGTATCTGACACAAATAAACTCTAATAATTTCTTATATAGGAGGAATGATGTGATTCGACTTCAATTGATGTCAATAGATTTCGAGAATATGCAATCAACACAAAGTGACAATCGATCGCAAATGGCTTCAATTCATGTATATCGAATGAATCTGACACAAATAAACTCTAATAATTCCTTATATATGAGAAATGATGGGATTCGACTTCCATTGATGTCAATAGATTTCGAGAATATGCAATCAACACAAAGTGACAATCGATCACAATTGGCTTCAATTCATGTATATCGAATGTATCTGATACAAATAAACTCTAATATTACCAAATATGTGAGAAATGATGTGATTCGACTCCAATTGATGTCAATAGATTTCGAGAATATGCAATCAACACAAAGTGACAATCGATCGCAAATGGCTTCAATTCATGTATATCGAATGAATCTGACACAAATAAACTCTAATAATTCCTTATATATGAGAAATGATGGGATTCGACTTCCATTGATGTCAATAGATTTCGAGAATATGCAATCAACACAAAGTGACAATCGATCACAATTGGCTTCAATTCATGTATATCGAATGTATCTGATACAAATTATCTCTAATATTTCCAAATATATGAGGAATGATGTGATTCGACTCCAATTGATGTCAATAGATTTCGAGAATATGCAATCAACAAAAAGTGGCAATCGATGACAATTGGCTTCAATTCATGTATATCGAATGTATCTGACACAAATAAACTCTAATAATTTCTTATATAGGAGGAATGATGTGATTCGACTTCAATTGATGTCAATAGATTTCGAGAATATGCAATCAACACAAAGTGACAATCGATCGCAAATGGCTTCAATTCATGTATATCGAATGAATCTGACACAAATAAACTCTAATAATTCCTTATATATGAGAAATGATGGGATTCGACTTCCATTGATGTCAATAGATTTCGAGAATATGCAATCAACACAAAGTGACAATCGATCACAATTGGCTTCAATTCATGTATATCGAATGTATCTGACACAAATAAACTCTAATAATTCCAAATATGTGAGAAATGATGTGATTCGACTCCAATTGATGTCAATAGATTTCGAGAATATGCAATCAACACAAAGTGACAATCGATCTCAATTGGCTTGAATTCATCTATATCTAATGTATCTGACACAAATTAACTCTGATAATTCCAGATATATGAGAAATGATGTGATTCGAATTGAATTGACTTCAATAGATTTCGAGAATATACAATAAACACAAAATGACAATCGATCGCAAATGGCTTCAATTCATGTATATCGAATGAATCTGACACAAATAAACTCTAATAATTTCTTATATAGGTGGAATGATGTGATTCGACTTCAATTGATGTCAATAGATTTCGAGAATATGCAATCAACACAAAGTGACAATCGATAACAATTGGCTTCAATTCATGTATATCGAATGTATCTGATACAAATAAACTCTAATATTACCAAATATATGAGAAATGATGTGATTCGACTCCAATTGATGTCAATAGACTTCGAGAATATGCAATCAACACAAAGTGACAATCGATGACAATTGGCTTCAATTCATGTATATCGAATGTATCTGACACAAATGAACTCTAATAATTTCTTATATAGGAGGAATGATGTGATTCGACTTCAATTGATGTCAATAGATTTCGAGGATATGCAATCAACAAAAAGTGACAATCGATCACAATTGGCTTCAATTCATCTATATCGATTGTATCTGATACAAATAAACTCTAATATTTCCAAATATATGAGAAATGATGTGATTCGACTCCAATTGATGTCAATAGATTTCGAAAATATGCAATCAACACAAAGTGACAATCGATCTCAATTGGCTTGAATTCATCTATATCTAATGTATCTGACATAAATTAACTCTAATAATTCCAGATATATGAGAAATGATGTGATTCGACTTGAATTGACTTCAATAGATTTCGAGAATATACAATTAACACAAAATGACAATCGATCTCAATTGGCTCGAATTCATGTATATCGAATGTATCTGATACAAATAAACTCTAATATTACCAAATATATGAGAAATGATGTGATTCGACTCCAATTGATGTCAATAGATTTGGAGAATATGCAATCAACACAAAGTGACAATCGATCACAATTGGCTTCAATTTATGTATATCGAATGTATCTGATACAAATAAATTGTAATATTCCCAAATATATGAGAAATGATATGATTCGACTCCAATCAATGTCAGTAGATTTCGAGAATATGCAATCAACACAAAGTGACAATCGATGACAATTGGCTTCAATTCATGTATATCGAATGTATCTGACACAAATAAACTCTAATAATTTCTTATATATGAGGAATGATGAGATTCGGCTTCAATTGATGTCAATAGATTTCGGGAACATGCAATCAACACAAAGTGACAATCGATAACAATTGGCTTCAATTCATGTATATCGAATGTATCTGATATAAATAAACTCTAATATTACCAAATATATGAGAAATGATGTGATTCGACTCCAATTGATGTCAATAGATTTCGAGAATATGCAATCAACACAAAGTGACAATCGATCACAATTGGCTTCAATTTATGTATATCGAATGTATCTGATACAAATAAATTGTAATATTCCCAAATATATGAGAAATGATATGATTCGACTCCAATCAATGTCAGTAGATTTCGAGAATATGCAATCAACACAAAGTGACAATCGATGACAATTGGCTTCAATTCATGTATATCGAATGTATCTGACACAAATAAACTCTAATAATTTCTTATATATGAGGAATGATGAGATTCGACTTCAATTGATGTCAATAGATTTCGAGAATATGCAATCAACACAAAGTGACAATCGATCACAATTGGCTTCAATTCATGTATATCGAATGTATTTGACACAAATGAACTAATAATTCCAAATATATGAGAAATGATGTGATTCGACTTCGATTGATGTCAATAGATTTCGAAAATATGCAATCAACACAAAGTGACAATCGATCGCAAATGCCTTCAATTCATGTATATCGAATGAATCTGTCACAAATGAACTCGAATACATCCAAATATATGAGAAATGATGGGATTCGACTTCCATTGATGTCAATAGATTTCGAGAATATGCAATCAACACAAAGTGACAATCGATCACAATTGGCTTCAGTTCATGTATATCGAATGTATCTGACACAAATAAACTCTAATAATTCCAAATATGTGAGAAATGATGTGATTCGACTCCAATTGATGTCAATAGATTTCGAGAATATGCAATCAACACAAAGTGACAATCGATCTCAATTGGCTTGAATTCATCTATATCTAATGTATCTGACACAAATTAACTCTGATAATTCCAGATATATGAGAAATGATGTGATTCGAATTGAATTGACTTCAATAGATTTCGAGAATATACAATAAACACAAAATGACAATCGATCTCAATTGGCTCGAATTCATGTATATCGAATGTATCAGACACAAATAAACTCTAATATTTCCAAATATATGAGAAATGATGTGATTCGACTACAATTGATGTCAATAGATTTCGAGAATATGCAATCAACACAAAGTGACAAACGATCGCATATGGCTTCAATTCATGTATATCGAATGAATAAGACACAAATGAACTCGAATACATCCAAATATATGAGAAATGATGTGATTCGACTTCAATTGATGTCAATAGATTTCGAGAATATGCAATCAACACAAAGTGACAATCGATCGCAAATGGCTTCAATTCATGTATATCGAATGAATCTGACACAAATAAACTCTAATAATTTCTTATATAGGAGGAATGATGTGATTCAACTTCAATTGATGTCAATAGATTTCGAGAATATGCAATCAACACAAAGTGACAATCGATGACAATTGGCTTCAATTCATGTATATCGAATGTATCTGACACAAATAAACTCTAATAATTTCTTATATAGGAGGAATAATGTGATTCGACTTCAATTGATGTCAATAGATTTCGAGAATATGCAATCAACACAAAGTGACAATCGATCGCAAATGGCTTCAATTCATGTATATCGAATGAATCTGACACAAATGAACTCGAATACATCCAAATATATGAGAAATGATGTGATTCGACTCCAATCAATGTCAATAGATTTCGGAAATATGCAATCAACACAAAGTGATAATCGATCTCAATTGGCTTGAATTCATTTATATCGAATGTATCTGACACAAATAAACTCTAATAATTGCAAATATATAGGAAATGATGTGATTCGACTTCGATTGATGTCAATAGATTTCGGGAACATGCAATCAACAAAAAGTGACAATCGATAACAATTGGCTTCAATTCATGTATATCGAATGTATCTGATACAAATAAACTCTAATATTACCAAATATATGAGAAATGATGTGATTCGACTCCAATTGATGTCAATAGATTTCGAGAATATGCAATCAACACAAAGTGACAATCGATCGCATATGGCTTCAATTCATGTATATCGAATGAATAAGACAAAATTAACTCGAATACATCCAAATATATGAGAAATGATGTGATTCGACTTCAATTGATGTCAATAGATATCGAGAATATGCAATCAACACAAAGTGACAATCGATCGCAAATGGCTTCAATTCATGTATATCGAATGAATCTGACACAAATAAACTCTAATAATTTCGTATATAGGAGGAATGTTGTGATTCGACTTCAATTGATGTCAATAGATTTCGAGAATATGCAATCAACACAAAGTGACAATCGATCACAATTGGCTTCAATTCATGTATATCGAATGTATCTGACACAAATAAACTCTAATCATTTCTAATATAGGAGGAATGATGTGATTCGACTCCAATTGATGTCAATAGATTTCAAGAATATGCAATCAACACAAAGTGACAATCGATCTCAATTGGCTTGAATTCATCTATATCTAATGTATCTGACACAAATTAACTCTGATAATTCCAGATATACGAGAAATGATGTGATTCGAATTGAATTGACTTCAATAGATTTCGAGAATATACAATAAACACAAAATGACAATCGATCTCAATTGGCTCGAATTCATGTATATCGAATGTATCCGACACAAATAAACTCTAATATTTCCAAATATATGAGAAATAATGTGATTCGACTACAATTGATGTCAATAGATTTCGAAAATATGCAATCAACACAAAGTGACAATCGATCGCATATGGCTTCAATTCATGTATATCGAATGAATAAGACACAAATGAACTCGAATACATCCAAATATATGAGAAATGATGTGATTCGACTTCAATTGATGTCAATAGATATCGAGAATATGCAATCAACACAAAGTGACAATCGATCGCAAATGGCTTCAATTCATGTATATCGAATGAATCTGACACAAATAAACACTAATAATTTCTTATATAGGAGGAATGTTGTGATTCGACTTCAATTGATGTCAATAGATTTCGAGAATATGCAATCAACACAAAGTGACAATCGATCACAATTGGCTTCAATTCATGTATATCGAATGTATCTGACACAAATAAACTCTAATCATTTCTTATATAGGAGGAATGATGTGATTCGACTTCAATTGATGTCAATAGATTTCGAGAATATGCAATCAACACAAAGTGACAATCGATGACAATTGGCTTCAATTCATGTATATCGAATGTATCTGACACCTATAAACTCTAATAATTTCTTATATAGGAGGAATGATGTGATTCGACTTCAATTGATGTCAATAGATTTCGAGAATATGCAATCAACACAAAGTGACAATCGATCGCAAATGGCTTCAATTCATGTATATCGAATGAATCTGACACAAATGAACTCGAATACATCCAAATATATGAGAAATGATGTGATTCGACTCTAATCAATGTCAATAGATTTCGGAAATATGCAATCAACACAAAGTGATAATCGATCTCAATTGGCTTGAATTCATTTATATCGAATGTATCTGACACAAATAAACTCTAATAATTGCAAATATATAGGAAATGATGTGATTCGACTTCGATTGATGTCAATAGATTTCGGGAACATGCAATCAACAAAAAGTGACAATCGATAACAATTGGCTTCAATTCATGTATATCGAATGTATCTGATACAAATAAACTCTAATATTACCAAATATATGAGAAATGATGTGATTCGACTCCAATTGATGTCAATAGATTTCGAGAATATGCAATCAACACAAAGTGACAATCGATCTCAATTGGCTTGAATTCATCTATATCGAATGTATCTGACACAAATAAACTCTAATAATTCCTTATATATGAGAAATGATGGGATTCGACTTCCATTGATGTCAATAGATTTCGAGAATATGCAATCAACACAAAGTGACAATCGATCACAATTGGCTTCAATTCATGTATATCGAATGTATCTGATACAAATTATCTCTAATATTTCCAAATATATGAGGAATTATGTGATTCGACTCCAATTGATGTCAATAGATGTCGAGAATATGCAATCAACAAAAAGTGGCAATCGATGACAATTGGCTTCAATTCATGTATATCGAATGTATCTGACACAAATAAACTCTAATAATTTCTTATATAGGAGGAATGATGTGATTCGACTTCAATTGATGTCAATAGATTTCGAGAATATGCAATCAACACAAAGTGACAATCGATCGCAAATGGCTTCAATTCATGTATATCGAATGAATCTGACACAAATAAACTCTAATAATTCCTTATATATGAGAAATGATGGGATTCGACTTTCATTGATGTCAATAGATTTCGAGAATATGCAATCAACACAAAGTGACAATCGATCACAATTGGCTTCAATTCATGTATATCGAATGTATCTGACACAAATAAACTCTAATAATTCCAAATATGTGAGAAATGATGTGATTCGACTCCAATTGATGTCAATAGATTTCGAGAATATGCAATCAACACAAAGTGACAATCGATCTCAATTGGCTTGAATTCATCTATATCTAATGTATCTGACACAAATTAACTCTGATAATTCCAGATATATGAGAAATGATGTGATTCGAATTGAATTGACTTCAATAGATTTCGAGAATATACAATAAACACAAAATGACAATCGATCGCAAATGGCTTCAATTCATGTATATCGAATGAATCTGACACAAATAAACTCTAATAATTTCTTATATAGGAGGAATGATGTGATTCGACTTCAATTGATGTCAATAGATTTCGAGAATATGCAATCAACACAAAGTGACAATCGATAACAATTGGCTTCAATTCATGTATATCGAATGTATCTGATACAAATAAACTCTAATATTACCAAATATATGAGAAATGATGTGATTCGACTCCAATTGATGTCAATAGATTTCGAAAATATGCAATCAACACAAAGTGACAATCGATGACAATTGGCTTCAATTCATGTATATCGAATGTATCTGACACAAATGAACTCTAATAATTTCTTATATAGGAGGAATGATGTGATTCGACTTCAATTGATGTCAATAGATTTCGAGGATATGCAATCAACAAAAATTGACAATCGATCACAATTGGCTTCAATTCATCTATATCGATTGTATCTGATACAAATAAACTCTAATATTTCCAAATATATGAGAAATGATGTGATTCGACTCCAATTGATGTCAATAGATTTCGAAAATATGCAATCAACACAAAGTGACAATCGATCTCAATTGGCTTGAATTCATCTATATCTAATGTATCTGACATAAATTAACTCTAATAATTCCAGATATATGAGAAATGATGTGATTCGACTTGAATTGACTTCAATAGATTTCGAGAATATACAATTAACACAAAATGACAATCGATCTCAATTGGCTCGAATTCATGTATATCGAATGTATCTGATACAAATAAACTCTAATATTACCAAATATATGAGAAATGATGTGATTCGACTCCAATTGATGTCAATAGATTTCGAGAATATGCAATCAACACAAAGTGACAATCGATCACAATTGGCTTCAATTTATGTATATCGAATGTATCTGATACAAATAAATTGTAATATTCCCAAATATATGAGAAATGATATGATTCGACTCCAATCAATGTCAGTAGATTTCGAGAATATGCAATCAACACAAAGTGACAATCGATGACAATTGGCTTCAATTCATGTATATCGAATGTATCTGACACAAATAAACTCTAATAATTTCTTATATATGAGGAATGATGAGATTCGACTTCAATTGATGTCAATAGATTTCGAGAATATGCAATCAACACAAAGTGACAATCGATCACAATTGGCTTCAATTCATGTATATCGAATGTATTTGACACAAATGAACTAATAATTCCAAATATATGAGAAATGATGTGATTCGACTTCAATTGATGTCAATAGATTTCGAGAATATGCAATCAACACAAAGTGACAATCGATCGCAAATGGCTTCAATTCATGTATATCGAATGAATCTGACACAAATGAACTCGAATACATCCAAATATATGAGAAATGATGTGATTCGACTCCAATCAATGTCAATAGATTTCGGAAATATGCAATCAACACAAAGTGACAATCGATCACAATTGGCTTCAATTCATGTATATCGAATGTATCTGATACAAATAATCTCTAATATTTCCAAATATATGAGGAATGATGTGATTCGACTCCAATTGATGTCAATAGATTCCGAGAATATGCAATCAACACAAAGTGACAATCGATAACAATTGGCTTCAATTTATGTATATCGAATGTATCTGATACAAATAAATTATAATATTCCCAAATATATGAGAAATGATATGATTAGACTCCAATTGATGTCAATAGATTTCGAGAATATGCAATCAACACAAAGTGACAATCGATCACAATTGGCTTCAATTCATGTATATCGAATGTATTTGACACAAATAAACTCTAATAATTCCAAATATATGAGAAATGATGTGATTCGACTTCGATTGATGTCAATAGATTCCGAGAATATGCAATCAACACAAAGTGACAATCGATAACAATTGGCTTCAATTTATGTATATCGAATGTATCTGATACAAATAAATTATAATATTCCCAAATATATGAGAAATGATATGATTAGACTCCAATTGATGTCAATAGATTTCGAGAATATGCAATCAACACAAAGTGACAATCGATCACAATTGGCTTCAATTCATGTATATCGAATGTATCTGACACAAATAAACTCTAATATTTCCAAATATATGAGGAATGATGTGATTCGACTCCAATTGATGTCAATAGATTTCGAGAATATGCAATCAACACAAAGTGGCAATCGATGACAATTGGCTTCAATTCATGTATATCGAATGTATCTGACACAAATAAACTCTAATAATTTCTTATAAAGGAGGAATGATGTGATTCGACTTCAATTGATGTCAATAGATTTCGAGAATATGCAATCAACACAAAGTGACAATCGATCGCAAATGGCTTCAATTCATGTATATCGAATGAATCTGACACAAATGAACTCGAATACATCCAAATATATGAGAAATAATGTGATTCGACTCCAATCAATGTCAATAGATTTCGGAAATATTCAATCAACACAAAGTGATAATCGATCTCAATTGGCTTGAATTCATGTATATCCAATGTATCTGATACAAATAAACTCTAATATTACCAAATATATGAGTAATGATGTGATTCGACTCCAATTGATGTCAATAGATTCCGAGAATATGCAATCAACACAAAGTGACAATCGATAACAATTGGCTTCAATTTATGTATATCGAATGTATCTGATACAAATAAATTATAATATTCCCAAATATATGAGAAATGATATGATTAGACTCCAATTGATGTCAATAGATTTCGAGAATATGCAATCAACACAAAGTGACAATCGATCACAATTGGCTTCAATTCATGTATATCGAATGTATTTGACACAAATAAACTCTAATAATTCCAAATATATGAGAAATGATGTGATTCGACTTCGATTGATGTCAATAGATTTCGAAAATATGCAATCAACACAAAGTGACAATCGATCGCAAATGGCTTCAATTCATGTATATCGAATGAATCTGTCACAAATGAACTCGAATACATCCAAATATATGAGAAATGATGTGATTCGACTCCAATCAATGTCAATAGATTTCGGAAATATGCAATCAACACAAGGTGACAATCGATCACAATTGGCTTCAATTCATGTATATCGAATGTATTTGACACAAATGAACTAATAATTCCAAATATATGAGAAATGATGTGATTCGACTTCAATTGATGTCAATAGATTTCGAGAATATGCAATCAACACAAAGTGACAATCGATCGCAAATGGCTTCAATTCATGTATATCGAATGAATCTGACACAAATGAACTCGAATACATCCAAATATATGAGAAATGATGTGATTCGACTCCAATCAATGTCAATAGATTTCGGAAATATGCAATCAACACAAAGTGACAATCGATCACAATTGGCTTCAATTCATGTATATCGAATGTATCTGATACAAATAATCTCTAATATTTCCAAATATATGAGGAATGATGTGATTCGACTCCAATTGATGTCAATAGATTCCGAGAATATGCAATCAACACAAAGTGACAATCGATAACAATTGGCTTCAATTTATGTATATCGAATGTATCTGATACAAATAAATTATAATATTCCCAAATATATGAGAAATGATATGATTAGACTCCAATTGATGTCAATAGATTTCGAGAATATGCAATCAACACAAAGTGACAATCGATCACAATTGGCTTCAATTCATGTATATCGAATGTATTTGACACAAATAAACTCTAATAATTCCGAATATATGAGAAATGATGTGATTCGACTTCGATTGATGTCAATAGATTCCGAGAATATGCAATCAACACAAAGTGACAATCGATAACAATTGGCTTCAATTTATGTATATCGAATGTATCTGATACAAATAAATTATAATATTCCCAAATATATGAGAAATGATATGATTAGACTCCAATTGATGTCAATAGATTTCGAGAATATGCAATCAACACAAAGTGACAATCGATCACAATTGGCTTCAATTCATGTATATCGAATGTATCTGACACAAATAAACTCTAATATTTCCAAATATATGAGGAATGATGTGATTCGACTCCAATTGATGTCAATAGATTTCGAGAATATGCAATCAACACAAAGTGGCAATCGATGACAATTGGCTTCAATTCATGTATATCGAATGTATCTGACACAAATAAACTCTAATAATTTCTTATAAAGGAGGAATGATGTGATTCGACTTCAATTGATGTCAATAGATTTCGAGAATATGCAATCAACACAAAGTGACAATCGATCGCAAATGGCTTCAATTCATGTATATCGAATGAATCTGACACAAATGAACTCGAATACATCCAAATATATGAGAAATAATGTGATTCGACTCCAATCAATGTCAATAGATTTCGGAAATATTCAATCAACACAAAGTGATAATCGATCTCAATTGGCTTGAATTCATGTATATCCAATGTATCTGATACAAATAAACTCTAATATTACCAAATATATGAGTAATGATGTGATTCGACTCCAATTGATGTCAATAGATTCCGAGAATATGCAATCAACACAAAGTGACAATCGATAACAATTGGCTTCAATTTATGTATATCGAATGTATCTGATACAAATAAATTATAATATTCCCAAATATATGAGTATTGATGTGATTCGATTTCAATTGATGTCAATAGATTTCGAGAATATGCAATCAACACAAAGTGACAATCGATCACAATTGGCTTCAATTCATGTATATCGAATGTATCTGATACAAATAAACTCTAATATTACCAAATATATGAGAAATGATGTGATTCGACTCCAATTGATGTCAATAGATTTCGAGAATATGCAATCAACACAAAGTGACAATCGATCACAATTGGCTTCAATTCATGTATATCGAATGTATCTGATACAAATAAACTCTAATAATTCCAAATATATGAGAAATGATGTGATTCGACTTCGATTGATGTCAATAGATTTCGAAAATATGCAATCAACACAAAGTGACAATCGATCGCAAATGGCTTCAATTCATGTATATCGAATGAATCTGTCACAAATGAACTCGAATACATCCAAATATATGAGAAATGATGTGATTCGACTCCAATCAATGTCAATAGATTTCGGAAATATGCAATCAACACAAGGTGACAATCGATCACAATTGGTTTCAATTCATGTATATCGAATATATCTGATACAAATAAACTCCAATATTTCCAAATATATGAGAAATGATGTGATTCGACTCCAATCAATGTCAATAGATTTCGGAAATATGTAATCAACACAAAGTGATAATCGATCTCAATTGTCAATAGATTTCGGGAACATGCAATCAACACAAAGTGACAATCGATAACAATTGGCTTCAATTCATGTATATCGAATGTATCTGATACAAATAAACTCTAATATTACCAAATATATGAGAAATGATGTGATTCGACTCCAATTGATGTCAATAGATTTCGAGAATATGCAATCAACACAAAGTGACAATCGATCACAATTGGCTTCAATTTATGTATATCGAATGTATCTGATACAAATAAATTCTAATATTTCCAAATATATGAGAAATGATATGATTAGACTCCATTTGATGTCAATAGATTTCGAGAATATGCAGTCAACACAAAGTGACAATCGATCACAATTGGCTTCAATTCATGTATATCGAATGTATCCGACACAAATAAACTCTAATATTTCCAAATATATGAGAAATGATGTGATTCGACTTCAATTGATGTCAATAGATTTCGAAAATATGCAATCAACACAAAGTGACAATCGATCGCAAATGGCTTCAATTCATGTATATCGAATGAATCTGTCACAAATGAACTCGAATACAACCAAATATATGAGAAATGATGTGATTCGACTTCAATCAATGTCAATAGGTTTAGGAAATATGCAATCAACACAAAGTGACAATCGATCACAATTGGCTTCAATTCATGTATATCGAATGTATTTGACACGAATAAACTCTAATAATTTCTTATATAGGAGGAATGATGTGATTCGATTTCAATTGATGTCAATAGATTTCGAGAATATGCAATCAACACAAAGTGACAATCGATCACAATTGGCTTCAATTCATGTATATCGGATGTATCTGATACAAATAATCTCTAATATTTCCAAATATATGAGGAATGATGTGATTCGATTTCAATTGATGTCAATAGATTTCGAGAATATGCAATCAACACAAAGTGACAATCGATCGCAAATGGCTTCAATTCATGTATATCGAATGAATCTGACACAAATGAACTCGAATACATCCAAATATATGAGAAATGATGTGATTCGACTCCAATCAATGTCAATAGATTTCGGAAATATGCAATCAACACAAAGTGATAATCGATCTCAATTGGCTTGAATTCATTTATATCGAATGTATCTGACACAAATAAACTCTAATAATTGCAAATATATAGGAAATGATGTGATTCGACTTCGATTGATGTCAATAGATTTCGGGAACATGCAATCAACAAAAAGTGACAATCGATAACAATTGGCTTCAATTCATGTATATCGAATGTATCTGATACAAATAAACTCTAATATTACCAAATATATGAGAAATGATGTGATTCGACTCCAATTGATGTCAATAGATTTCGAGAATATGCAATCAACACAAAGTGACAATCGATCGCATATGGCTTCAATTCATGTATATCGAATGAATAAGACACAAATGAACTCGAATACATCCAAATATATGAGAAATGATGTGATTCGACTTCAATTGATGTCAATAGATATCGAGAATATGCAATCAACACAAAGTGACAATCGATCGCAAATGGCTTCAATTCATGTATATCGAATGAATCTGACACAAATTAACTCTAATAATTTCTTATATAGGAGGAATGTTGTGATTCGACTTCAATTGATGTCAATAGATTTCGAGAATATGCAATCATCACAAAGTGACAATCGATCACAATTGGCTTCAATTCATGTATATCGAATGTATCTGACACAAATAAACTCTAATCATTTCTTATATAGGAGGAATGATGTGATTCGACTCCAATTGATGTCAAGAGATTTCAAGAATATGCAATCAACACAAAGTGACAATCGATCTCAATTGGCTTGAATTCATCTATATCTAATGTATCTGACACAAATTAACTCTGATAATTCCAGATATACGAGAAATGATGTGATTCGAATTGAATTGACTTCAATAGATTTCGAGAATATACAATAAACACAAAATGACAATCGATCTCAATTGGCTCGAATTCATGTATATCGAATGTATCCGACACAAATAAACTCTAATATTTCCAAATATATGAGAAATGATGTGATTCGACTACAATTGATGTCAATAGATTTCGAAAATATGCAATCAACACAAAGTGACAATCGATCGCATATGGCTTCAATTCATGTATATCGAATGAATAAGACACAAATGAACTCGAATACATCCTAATATATGAGAAGTGATGTGATTCGACTTCAATTGATGTCAATAGATATCGAGAATATGCAATCAACACAAAGTAACAATCGATCGCAAATGGCTTCAATTCATGTATATCGAATGAATCTGACACAAATAAACTCTAATAATTTCTTATATAGGAGGAATGTTGTGATTCGACTTCAATTGATGTCAATAGATTTCGAGAATATGCAATCAACACAAAGTGACAATCGATCACAATTGGCTTCAATTCATGTATATCGAATGTATCTGACACAAATAAACTCTAATCATTTCTTATATAGGAGGAATGATGTGATTCGACTTCAATTGATGTCAATAGATTTCGAGAATATGCAATCAACACAAAGTGACAATCGATGACAATTGGCTTCAATTCATGTATATCGAATGTATCTGACACAAATAAACTCTAATAATTTCTTATATAGGAGGAATGATGTGATTCGACTTCAATTGATGTCAATAGATTTCGAGAATATGCAATCAACACAAAGTGACAATCGATCGCAAATGGCTTCAATTCATGTATATCGAATGAATCTGACACAAATGAACTCGAATACATCCAAATATATGAGAAATGATGTGATTCGACTCCAATCAATGTCAATAGATTTCGGAAATATGCAATCAACACAAAGTGATAATCGATCTCAATTGGCTTGAATTCATTTATATCGAATGTATCTGACACAAATAAACTCTAATAATTGCAAATATATAGGAAATGATGTGATTCGACTTCGATTGATGTCAATAGATTTCGGGAACATGCAATCAACAAAAAGTGACAATCGATAACAATTGGCTTCAATTCATGTATATCGAATGTATCTGATACAAATAAACTCTAATATTACCAAATATATGAGAAATGATGGGATTCGACTTCCATTGATGTCAATAGATTTCGAGAATATGCAATCAACACAAAGTGACAATCGATCACAATTGGCTTCAATTCATGTATATCGAATGTATCTGATACAAATTATCTCTAATATTTCCAAATATATGAGGAATGATGTGATTCGACTCCAATTGATGTCAATAGATTTCGAGAATATGCAATCAACAAAAAGTGGCAATCGATGACAATTGGCTTCAATTCATGTATATCGAATGTATCTGACACAAATAAACTCTAATAATTTCTTATATAGGAGGAATGATGTGATTCGACTTCAATTGATGTCAATAGATTTCGAGAATATGCAATCAACACAAAGTGACAATCGATCGCAAATGGCTTCAATTCATGTATATCGAATGAATCTGACACAAATAAACTCTAATAATTCCTTATATATGAGAAATGATGGGATTCGACTTCCATTGATGTCAATAGATTTCGAGAATATGCAATCAACACAAAGTGACAATCGATCACAATTGGCTTCAATTCATGTATATCGAATGTATCTGACACAAATAAACTCTAATAATTCCAAATATGTGAGAAATGATGTGATTCGACTCCAATTGATGTCAATAGATTTCGAGAATATGCAATCAACACAAAGTGACAATCGATCTCAATTGGCTTGAATTCATCTATATCTAATGTATCTGACACAAATTAACTCTGATAATTCCAGATATATGAGAAATGATGTGATTCGAATTGAATTGACTTCAATAGATTTCGAGAATATACAATAAACACAAAATGACAATCGATCTCATTTGGCTCGAATTCATGTATATCGAATGTATCTGATACAAATAAACTCTAATATTACCAAATATATGAGAAATGATGTGATTCGACTCCAATTGATGTCAATAGATTTCGAGAATATGCAATCAACACAAAGTGACAATCGATCACAATTGGCTTCAATTTATGTATATCGAATGTATCTGATACAAATAAATTGTAATAATTTCTTATATAGGAGGAATGATGTGATTCGACTTCAATTGATGTCAATAGATTTCGAGAATATGCAATCAACACAAAGTGACAATCGATAACAATTGGCTTCAATTCATGTATATCGAATGTATCTGATACAAATAAACTCTAATATTACCAAATATATGAGAAATGATGTGATTCGACTCCAATTGATGTCAATAGACTTCGAGAATATGCAATCAACACAAAGTGACAATCGATGACAATTGGCTTCAATTCATGTATATCGAATGTATCTGACACAAATGAACTCTAATAATTTCTTATATAGGAGGAATGATGTGATTCGACTTCAATTGATGTCAATAGATTTCGAGGATATGCAATCAACAAAAAGTGACAATCGATCACAATTGGCTTCAATTCATCTATATCGATTGTATCTGATACAAATAAACTCTAATATTTCCAAATATATGAGAAATGATGTGATTCGACTCCAATTGATGTCAATAGATTTCGAAAATATGCAATCAACACAAAGTGACAATCGATCTCAATTGGCTTGAATTCATCTATATCTAATGTATCTGACATAAATTAACTCTAATAATTCCAGATATATGAGAAATGATGTGATTCGACTTGAATTGACTTCAATAGATTTCGAGAATATACAATCAACACAAAATGACAATCGATCTCATTTGGCTCGAATTCATGTATATCGAATGTATCTGATACAAATAAACTCTAATATTACCAAATATATGAGAAATGATGTGATTCGACTCCAATTGATGTCAATAGATTTCGAGAATATGCAATCAACACAAAGTGACAATCGATCACAATTGGCTTCAATTTATGTATATCGAATGTATCTGATACAAATAAATTGTAATATTCCCAAATATATGAGAAATGATATGATTCGACTTCGATTGATGTCAATAGATTTCGAAAATATGCAATCAACACAAAGTGACAATCGATCGCAAATGCCTTCAATTCATGTATATCGAATGAATCTGTCACAAATGAACTCGAATACATCCAAATATATGAGAAATGATGGGATTCGACTTCAATTGATGTCAATAGATTTCGAGAATATGCAATCAACACAAAGTGACAATCGATCACAATTGGCTTCAATTTATGTATATCGAATGTATCTGATACAAATAAATTGTAATATTCCCAAATATATGAGAAATGATATGATTCGACTCCAATCAATGTCAGTAGATTTCGAGAATATGCAATCAACACAAAGTGACAATCGATGACAATTGGCTTCAATTCATGTATATCGAATGTATCTGACACAAATAAACTCTAATAATTTCTTATATATGAGGAATGATGAGATTCGACTTCAATTGATGTCAATAGATTTCGAGAATATGCAATCAACACAAAGTGACAATCGATCACAATTGGCTTCAATTCATGTATATCGAATGTATTTGACACAAATGAACTAATAATTCCAAATATATGAGAAATGATGTGATTCGACTTCGATTGATGTCAATAGATTTCGAAAATATGCAATCAACACAAAGTGACAATCGATCGCAAATGCCTTCAATTCATGTATATCGAATGAATCTGTCACAAATGAACTCGAATACATCCAAATATATGAGAAATGATGGGATTCGACTTCCATTGATGTCAATAGATTTCGAGAATATGCAATCAACACAAAGTGACAATCGATCACAATTGGCTTCAGTTCATGTATATCGAATGTATCTGACACAAATAAACTCTAATAATTCCAAATATGTGAGAAATGATGTGATTCGACTCCAATTGATGTCAATAGATTTCGAGAATATGCAATCAACACAAAGTGACAATCGATCTCAATTGGCTTGAATTCATCTATATCTAATGTATCTGACACAAATTAACTCTGATAATTCCAGATATACGAGAAATGATGTGATTCGAATTGAATTGACTTCAATAGATTTCGAGAATATACAATAAACACAAAATGACAATCGATCTCAATTGGCTCGAATTCATGTATATCGAATGTATCCGACACAAATAAACTCTAATATTTCCAAAAATATGAGAAATGATGTGATTCGACTACAATTGATGTCAATAGATTTCGAGAATATGCAATCAACACAAAGTGACAATCGATCGCAAATGGCTTCAATTCATGTATATCGAATGAATCTGACACAAATGAACTCGAATACATCCAAATATATGAGAAATGATGTGATTCGACTCCAATCAATGTCAATAGATTTCGGAAATATGCAATCAACACAAAGTGATAATCGATCTCAATTGGCTTGAATTCATTTATATCGAATGTATCTGACACAAATAAACTCTAATAATTGCAAATATATAGGAAATGATGTGATTCGACTTCGATTGATGTCAATAGATTTCGGGAACATGCAATCAACAAAAAGTGACAATCGATAACAATTGGCTTCAATTCATGTATATCGAATGTATCTGATACAAATAAACTCTAATATTACCAAATATATGAGAAATGATGTGATTCGACTCCAATTGATGTCAATAGATTTCGAGAATATGCAATCAACACAAAGTGACAATCGATCGCATATGGCTTCAATTCATGTATATCGAATGAATAAGACACAAATGAACTCGAATACATCCAAATATATGAGAAATGATTTGATTCGACTTCAATTGATGTCAATAGATATCGAGAATATGCAATCAACACAAAGTGACAATCGATCGCAAATGGCTTCAATTCATGTATATCGGTTGAATCTGACACAAATAAACTCTAATAATTTCTTATATAGGAGGAATGTTGTGATTCGACTTCAATTGATGTCAATAGATTTCGAGAATATGCAATCAACACAAAGTGACAATCGATCACAATTGGCTTCAATTCATGTATATCGAATGTATCTGACACAAATAAACTCTAATCATTTCTTATATAGGAGGAATGATGTGATTCGACTCCAATTGATGTCAATAGATTTCAAGAATATGCAATCAACACAAAGTGACAATCGCTCTCAATTGGCTTGAATTCATCTATATCTAATGTATCTGACACAAATTAACTCTGATAATTCCAGATATACGAGAAATGATGTGATTCGAATTGAATTGACTTCAATAGATTTCGAGAATATACAATAAACACAAAATGACAATCGATCTCAATTGGCTCGAATTCATGTATATCGAATGTATCCGACACAAATAAACTCTAATATTTCCAAATATATGAGAAATGATGTGATTCGACTACAATTGATGTCAATAGATTTCGAAAATATGCAATCAACACAAAGTGACAATCGATCGCATATGGCTTCAATTCATGTATATCGAATGAATAAGACACAAATGAACTCGAATACATCCAAATATATGAGAAATGATGTGATTCGACTTCAATTGATGTCAATAGATATCGAGAATATGCAATCAACACAAAGTGACAATCGATCGCAAATGGCTTCAATTCATGTATATCGAATGAATCTGACACAAATAAACTCTAATAATTTCTTATATAGGAGGAATGTTGTGATTCGACTTCAATTGATGTCAATAGATTTCGAGAATATGCAATCAACACAAAGTGACAATCGATCACAATTGGCTTCAATTCATGTATATCGAATGTATCTGACACAAATAAACTCTAATCATTTCTTATATAGGAGGAATGATGTGATTCGACTTCAATTGATGTCAATAGATTTCGAGAATATGCAATCAACACAAAGTGACAATCGATGACAATTGGCTTCAATTCATGTATATCGAATGTATCTGACACAAATAAACTCTAATAATTTCTTATATAGGAGGAATGATGTGATTCGACTTCAATTGATGTCAATAGATTTCGAGAATATGCAATCAACACAAAGTGACAATCGCTCGCAAATGGCTTCAATTCATGTATATCGAATGAATCTGACACAAATGAACTCGAATACATCCAAATATATGAGAAATGATGTGATTCGACTCCAATCAATGTCAATAGATTTCGGAAATATGCAATCAACACAAAGTGATAATCGATCTCAATTGGCTTGAATTCATTTATATCGAATGTATCTGACACAAATAAACTCTAATAATTGCAAATATATAGGAAATGATGTGATTCGACTTCGATTGATGTCAATAGATTTCGGGAACATGCAATCAACAAAAAGTGACAATCGATAACAATTGGCTTCAATTCATGTATATCGAATGTATCTGATACAAATAAACTCTAATATTACCAAATATATGAGAAATGATGTGATTCGACTCCAATTGATGTCAATAGATTTCGAGAATATGCAATCAACACAAAGTGACAATCGATCTCAATTGGCTTGAATTCATCTATATCGAATGTATCTCACACAAATAAACTCTAATAATTCCTTATATATGAGAAATGATGGGATTCGACTTCCATTGATGTCAATAGATTTCGAGAATATGCAATCAACACAAAGTGACAATCGATCACAATTGGCTTCAATTCATGTATATCGAATGTATCTGATACAAATTATCTCTAATATTTCCAAATATATGAGGAATGATGTGATTCGACTCCAATTGATGTCAATAGATCTCGAGAATATGCAATCAACAAAAAGTGGCAATCGATGACAATTGGCTTCAATTCATGTATATCGAATGTATCTGACACAAATAAACTCTAATAATTTCTTATATAGGAGGAATGATGTGATTCGACTTCAATTGATGTCAATAGATTTCGAGAATATGCAATCAACACAAATTGACAATCGATCGCAAATGGCTTCAATTCATGTATATCGAATGAATCTGACACAAATAAACTCTAATAATTCCTTATATATGAGGAATGATGTGATTCGACTCCAATTGATGTCAATAGATTTCGAGAATATGCAATCAACAAAAAGTGGCAATCGATGACAATTGGCTTCAATTCATGTATATCGAATGTATCTGACACAAATAAACTCTAATAATTTCTTATATAGGAGGAATGATGTGATTCGACTTCAATTGATGTCAATAGATTTCGAGAATATGCAATCAACACAAAGTGACAATCGATCACAATTGGCTTCAATTCATGTATATCGAATGTATCTGACACAAATAAACTCTAATAATTCCAAATATGTGAGAAATGATGTGATTCGACTCCAATTGATGTCAATAGATTTCGAGAATATGCAATCAACACAAAGTGACAATCGATCTCAATTGGCTTGAATTCATCTATATCTAATGTATCTGACACAAATTAACTCTGATAATTCCAGATATATGAGAAATGATGTGATTCGAATTGAATTGTTTTCAATAGATTTCGAGAATATACAATAAACACAAAATGACAATCGATCGCAAATGGCTTCAATTCATGTATATCGAATGAATCTGACACAAACTCTTATAATTTCTTATATAGGAGGAATGATGTGATTCGACTTCAATTGATGTCAATAGATTTCGAGGATATGCAATCAACAAAAATTGACAATCGATCACAATTGGCTTCAATTCATCTATATCGATTGTATCTGATACAAATAAACTCAAATTTTTCCAAATATATGAGAAATGATGTGATTCGACTCCAATTGATGTCAATAGATTTCGAAAATATGCAATCAACACAAAGTGACAATCGATCTCAATTGGCTTGAATTCATCTATATCTAATGTATCTGACATAAATTAACTCTAATAATTCCAGATATATGAGAAATGATGTGATTCGACTTGAATTGACTTCAATAGATTTCGAGAATATACAATTAACACAAAATGACAATCGATCTCAATTGGCTCGAATTCATGTATATCGAATGTATCTGATACAAATAAACTCTAATATTACCAAATATATGAGAAATGATGTGATTCGACTCCAATTGATGTCAATAGATTTCGAGAATATGCAATCAACACAAAGTGACAATCGATCGCAAATGGCTTCAATTCATGTATATCGAATGAATCTGACACAAATGAACTCGAATACATCCAAATATATGAGAAATGATGTGATTCGACTCCAATCAATGTCAATAGATTTCGGAAATATGCAATCAACACAAAGTGATAATCGATCTCAATTGGCTTGAATTCATTTATATCGAATGTATCTGACACAAATAAACTCTAATAATTGCAAATATATAGGAAATGATGTGATTCGACTTCGATTGATGTCAATAGATTTCGAGAATATGCAATCAACACAAAGTGACAATCGATCACAATTGGCTTCAATTCATGTATATCGAATGTATCTGACACAAATAAACTCTAATAATTTCTTATATAGGAGGAATGATGTGATTCGACTTCAATTGATGTCAATAGATTTCGAGAATATGCAATCAACACAAAGTGACAATCGATCGCAAATGGCTTCAATTCATGTATATCGAATGAATCTGACACAAATAAACTCTAATAATTCCTTATATATGAGAAATGATGGGATTCGACTTCCATTGATGTCAATAGATTTCGAGAATATGCAATCAACACAAAGTGACAATCGATCACAATTGGCTTCAATTCATGTATATCGAATGTATCTGTCACAAATAAACTCTAATAATTCCAAATATGTGAGAAATGATGTGATTCGACTCCAATTGATGTCAATAGATTTCGAGAATATGCAATCAACACAAAGTGACAATCGATCTCAATTGGCTTCAATTCATGTATATCGAATGTATCTGACACAAATAAACTCTAATAATTTCTTATATAGGAGGAATGATGTGATTCGACTTCAATTGATGTCAATAGATTTCGAGAATATGCAATCAACACAAAGTGACAATCGATCGCAAATGGCTTGAATTCATCTATATCTAATGTATCTGACATAAATTAACTCTAATAATTCCAGATATATGAGAAATGATGTGATTCGACTTGAATTGACTTCAATAGATTTCGAGAATATACAATTAACACAAAATGACAATCGATCTCAATTGGCTCGAATTCATGTATATCGAATGTATCTGATACAAATAAACTCTAATATTACCAAATATATGAGAAATGATGTGATTCGACTCCAATTGATGTCAATAGATTTCGAGAATATGCAATCAACACAAAGTGACAATCGATCGCAAATGGCTTCAATTCATGTATATCGAATGAATCTGACACAAATGAACTCGAATACATCCAAATATATGAGAAATGATGTGATTCGACTCCAATCAATGTCAATAGATTTCGGAAATATGCAATCAACACAAAGTGATAATCGATCTCAATTGGCTTGAATTCATTTATATCGAATGTATCTGACACAAATAAACTCTAATAATTGCAAATATATAGGAAATGATGTGATTCGACTTCGATTGATGTCAATAGATTTCGGGAACATGCAATCAACAAAAAGTGACAATCGATAACAATTGGCTTCAATTCATGTATATCGAATGTATCTGATACAAATAAACTCTAATATTACCAAATATATGAGAAATGATGTGATTCGACTCCAATTGATGTCAATAGATTTCGAGAATATGCAATCAACAAAAGGTGACAATCGATCTCAATTGGCTTGAATTCATCTATATCGAATGTATCTGACACAAATAAACTCTAATAATCCCTTATATATGAGAAATGATGGGATTCGACTCCAATTGATGTCAATAGATTTCGAGAATATGCAATCAACACAAAGTGACAATCGATCACAATTGGCTTCAATTCATGTATATCGAATGTATCTGATACAAATTATCTCTAATATTTCCAAATATATGAGGAATGATGTGATTCGACTCCAATTGATGTCAATAGATTTCGAGAATATGCAATCAACAAAAAGTGGCAATCGATGACAATTGGCTTCAATTCATGTATATCGAATGTATCTGACACAAATAAACTCTAATAATTTCTTATATAGGAGGAATGATGTGATTCGACTTCAATTGATGTCAATAGATTTCGAGAATATGCAATCAACACAAAGTGACAATCGATCGCAAATGGCTTCAATTCATGTATATCGAATGTATCTGACACAAATTAACTCTGATAATTCCAGATATACGAGAAATGATGTGATTCGAATTGAATTGACTTCAATAGATTTCGAGAATATACAATAAACACAAAATGACAATCGATCTCAATTGGCTCGAATTCATGTATATCGAATGTATCCGACACAAATAAACTCTAATATTTCCAAATATATAAGAAATAATGTGATTCGACTACAATTGATGTCAATAGATTTCGAAAATATGCAATCAACACAAAGTGACAATCGATCGCATATGGCTTCAATTCATGTATATCGAATGAATAAGACACAAATGAACTCGAATACATCCTAATATATGAGAAATGATGTGATTCGACTTCAATTGATGTCAATAGATATCGAGAATATGCAATCAACACAAAGTGACAATCGATCGCAAATGGCTTCAATTCATGTATATCGAATGAATCTGACACAAATAAACTCTAATAATTTCTTATATAGGAGGAATGTTGTGATTCGACTTCAATTGATGTCAATAGATTTCGAGAATATGCAATCAACACAAAGTGACAATCGATCACAATTGGCTTCAATTCATGTATATCGAATGTATCTGACACAAATAAACTCTAATAATTTCTTATATAGGAGGAATGATGTGATTCGACTTCAATTGATGTCAATAGATTTCGAGAATATGCAATCAACACAAAGTGACAATCGATCGCAAATGGCTTCAATTCATGTATATCGAATGAATCTGACACAAATAAACTCTAATAATTCCTTATATATGAGAAATGATGGGATTCGACTTCCATTGATGTCAATAGATTTCGAGAATATGCAATCAACACAAAGTGACAATCGATCACAATTGGCTTCAATTCATGTATATCGAATGTATCTGACACAAATAAACTCTAATAATTCCAAATATGTGAGAAATGATGTGATTCGACTCCAATTGATGTCAATAGATTTCGAGAATATGCAATCAACACAAAGTGACAATCGATCTCAATTGGCTTGAATTCATCTATATCTAATGTATCTGACACAAATTAACTCTGATAATTCTAGATATATGAGAAATGATGTGATTCGAATTGAATTGACTTCGATAGATTTCGAGAATATACAATAAACACAAAATGACAATCGATCGCAAATGGCTTCAATTCATGTATATCGAATGAATCTGACACAAATAAACTCTAATAATTTCTTATATAGGAGGAATGATGTGATTCGACTTCAATTGATGTCAATAGATTTCGAGAATATGCAATCAACACAAAGTGACAATCGATAACAATTGGCTTCAATTCATGTATATCGAATGTATCTGATACAAATAAACTCTAATATTACCAAATATATGAGAAATGATGTGATTCGACTCCAATTTATGTCAATAGATTTCGAGAATATGCAATCAACACAAAGTGACAATCGATGACAATTGGCTTCAATTCATGTATATCGAATGTATCTGACACAAATGAACTCTAATAATCTCTTATATAGGAGGAATGATGTGATTCGACTTCAATTGATGTCAATAGATTTCGAGGATATGCAATCAACAAAAATTGACAATCGATCACAATTGGCTTCAATTCATCTATATCGATTGTATCTGATACAAATAAACTCTAATATTTCCAAATATATGAGAAATGATGTGATTCGACTCCAATTGATGTCAATAGATTTCGAAAATATGCAATCAACACAAAGTGACAATCGATCTCAATTGGCTTGAATTCATCTATATCTAATGTATCTGACATAAATTAACTCTAATAATTCCAGATATATGAGAAATGATGTGATTCGACTTGAATTGACTTCAATAGATTTCGAGAATATACAATTAACACAAAATGACAATCGATCTCAATTGGCTCGAATTCATGTATATCGAATGTATCTGATACAAATAAACTCTAATATTACCAAATATATGAGAAATGATGTGATTCGACTCCAATTGATGTCAATAGATTTCGAGAATATGCAATCAACACAAAGTGACAATCGATCACAATTGGCTTCAATTTATGTATATCGAATGTATCTGATACAAATAAATTGTAATATTCCCAAATATATGAGAAATGATATGATTCGACTCCAATCAATGTCAGTAGATTTCGAGAATATGCAATCAACACAAAGTGACAATCGATGACAATTGGCTTCAATTCATGTATATCGAATGTATCTGACACAAATAAACTCTAATAATTTCTTATATATGAGGAATGATGAGATTCGACTTCAATTGATGTCAATAGATTTCGAGAATATGCAATCAACACAAAGTGACAATCGATCACAATTGGCTTCAATTCATGTATATCGAATGTATTTGACACAAATGAACTAATAATTCCAAATATATGAGAAATGATGTGATTCGACTTCAATTGATGTCAATAGATTTCGAGAATATGCAATCAACACAAAGTGACAATCGATCGCAAATGGCTTCAATTCATGTATATCGAATGAATCTGACACAAATGAGCTCGAATACATCCAAATATATGAGAAATGATGTGATTCGACTCCAATCAATGTCAATAGATTTCGGAAATATGCAATCAACACAAAGTGACAATCGATCACAATTGGCTTCAATTCATGTATATCGAATGTATCTGATACAAATAATCTCTAATATTTCCAAATATATGAGGAATGATGTGATTCGACTCCAATTGATGTCAATAGATTTCGAGAATATGCAATCAACACAAAGTGACAATCGATCACAATTGGCTTCAATTCATGTATATCGAATGTATCTGACACAAATAAACTCTAATATTTCCAAATATATGAGGAATGATGTGATTCGACTCCAATTGATGTCAATAGATTTCGAGAATATGCAATCAACACAAAGTGGCAATCGATGACAATTGGCTTCAATTCATGTATATCGAATGTATCTGACACAAATAAACTCTAATAATTTCTTATATAGGAGGAATGTTGTGATTCGACTTCAATTGATGTCAATAGATTTCGAGAATATGCAATCAACACAAAGTAACAATCGATCGCAAATGGCTTCAATTCATGTATATCGAATGAATCTGACACAAATGAACTCGAATACATCCAAATATATGAGAAATAATGAAATTCGACTCCAATCAATGTCAATAGATTTCGGAAATATTCAATCAACACAAAGTGATAATCGATCTCAATTGGCTTGAATTCATGTATATCCAATGTATCTGATACAAATAAACTCTAATATTACCAAATATATGAGAAATGATGTGATTCGACTCCAATTGATGTCAATAGATTCCGAGAATATGCAATCAACACAAAGTGACAATCGATAACAATTGGCTTCAATTTATGTATATCGAATGTATCTGATACAAATAAATTATAATATTCCCAAATATATGAGAAATGATATGATTAGACTCCAATTGATGTCAATAGATTTCGAGAATATGCAATCAACACAAAGTGACAATCGATCACAATTGGCTTCAATTCATGTATATCGAATGTATTTGACACAAATAAACTCTAATAATTCCAAATATATGAGAAATGATGTGATTCGACTTCGATTGATGTCAATAGATTTCGAAAATATGCAATCAACACAAATTGACAATCGATCGCAAATGGCTTCAATTCATGTATATCGAATGAATCTGTCACAAATGAACTCGAATACATCCAAATATATGAGAAATGATGTGATTCGACTCCAATCAATGTCAATAGATTTTGGAAATATGCAATCAACACAAGGTGACAATCGATCACAATTGGTTTCAATTCATGTATATCGAATATATCTGATACAAATAAACTCCAATATTTCCAAATATATGAGAAATGATGTGATTCGACTCCAATCAATGTCAATAGATTTCGGAAATATGCAATCAACACAAAGTGATAATCGATCTCAATTGTCAATAGATTTCGGGAACATGCAATCAACACAAAGTGACAATCGATAACAATTGGCTTCAATTCATGTATATCGAATGTATCTGATACAAATAAACTCTAATATTACCAAATATATGAGAAATGATGTGATTCGACTCCAATTGATGTCAATAGATTTCGAGAATATGCAATCAACACAAAGTGGCAATCGATGACAATTGGCTTCAATTCATGTATATCGAATGTATCTGACACAAATAAACTCTAATAATTTCTTATATAGGAGGAATGTTGTGATTCGACTTCAATTGATGTCAATAGATTTCGAGAATATGCAATCAACACAAAGTGACAATCGATCGCAAATGGCTTCAATTCATGTATATCGAATGAATCTGACACAAATGAACTCGAATACATCCAAATATATGAGAAATAATGTGATTCGACTCCAATCAATGTCAATAGATTTCGGAAATATTCAATCAACACAAAGTGATAATCGATCTCAATTGGCTTGAATTCATGTATATCTAATGTATCTGATACAAATAAACTCTAATATTACCAAATATATGAGAAATGATGTGATTCGACTCCAATTGATGTCAATAGATTCCGAGAATATGCAATCAACACAAAGTGACAATCGATAACAATTGGCTTCAATTTATGTATATCGAATGTATCTGATACAAATAAATTATAATATTCCCAAATATATGAGAAATGATATGATTAGACTCCAATTGATGTCAATAGATTTCGAGAATATGCAATCAACACAAAGTGACAATCGATCACAATTGGCTTCAATTCATGTATATCGAATGTATTTGACACAAATAAACTCTAATAATTCCAAATATATGAGAAATGATGTGATTCGACTTCGATTGATGTCAATAGATTTCGAAAATATGCAATCAACACAAAGTGACAATCGATCGCAAATGGCTTCAATTCATGTATATCGAAAGAATCTGTCAAAAATGAACTCGAATACATCCAAATATATGAGAAATGATGTGATTCGACTCCAATCAATGTCAATAGATTTCGGAAATATGCAATCAACACAAGGTGACAATCGATCACAATTGGTTTCAATTCATGTATATCGAATATATCTGATACAAATAAACTCCAATATTTCCAAATATATGAGAAATGATGTGATTCGACTCCAATCAATGTCAATAGGTTTAGGAAATATGCAATCAACACAAAGTGACAATCGATCACAATTGGCTTCAATTCATGTATATCGAATGTATTTGACACGAATAAACTCTAATAATTTCTTATATAGGAGGAATGATGTGATTCGATTTCAATTGATGTCAATAGATTTCGAGAATATGCAATCAACACAAAGTGACAATCGATCACAATTGGCTTCAATTCATGTATATCGAATGTATCTGATACAAATAATCTCTAATATTTCCAAATATATGAGGAATGATGTGATTCGACTCCAATTGATGTCAATAGATTTCGAGAATATGCAATCAACACAAAGTGAAATCGATGACAATTGGCTTCAATTCATGTATATCGAATGTATCTGACACAAATAAACTCTAATAATTTCTTATATAGGAGGAATGATGTGATTCGATTTCAATTGATGTCAATAGATTTCGAGAATATGCAATCAACACAAAGTGACAATCGATCGCAAATGGCTTCAATTCATGTATATCGAATGAATCTGACACAAATGAACTCGAATACATCCAAATATATGAGAAATGATGTGATTCGACTCCAATCAATGTCAATAGATTTCGGAAATATGCAATCAACACAAAGTGATAATCGATCTCAATTGGCTTGAATTCATTTATATCGAATGTATCTGACACAAATAAACTCTAATAATTGCAAATATATAGGAAATGATGTGATTCGACTTCGATTGATGTCAATAGATTTCGAGAATATGCAATCAACACAAAGTGACAATCGATCACAATTGGCTTCAATTTATGTATATCGAATGTATCTAATACAAATAAATTCTAATATTTCCAAATATATGAGAAATGATATGATTTGACTCCAATTGATGTCAGTAGATTTCGAGAATATGCAATCAACACAAAGTGACAATCGATGACAATTGGCTTCAATTCATGTATATCGAATGTATCTGACACAAATAAACTCTAATAATTCCAAATATATCTGAAATGATGTGATTCGACTTCAATTGATGTCAATAGATTTCGGAAATATGCAATCAACACAAAGTGACAATCGATCTCAATTGGCTTGAATTCAGCTATATCGAATGTATCTGACACAAATAAACTCTAATAATTGCAAATATATGAGAAATGATGTAATTCGACTTCAATTGATGTCAATAGATTTGGAAAATATGCAGTCAACACAAAGTGACAATCGATCACAATTGGCCTCAATTCATGTATATCGGATGTATCTGATACAAATAAACTCTAATATTTCCGAATATATGAGGAATGATGTGATTCGACTTCAATTGATGTCAATAGATTTCGAGAATATGCAATCAACACAAAGTGACAATCGATCACAATTGGCTTCAATTCATGTATATCGAATGTATCTGACACAAATAAACTCTAATAATTCCTTATATATGAGAAATGATGGGATTCAACTTCCATTGATGTCAATAGATTTCGAGAATATGCAATCAACACAAAGTGACAATCGATCACAATTGGCTTGAATTCATCTATATCGAATGTATCTGACACAAATAAACTCTAATAATTGCAAATATATGAGAAATGATGTAATTCGACTTCAATTGATGTCAATAGATTTGGAAAATATGCAATCAACACAAAGTGACAATCGATCACAATTGGCTTCAATTCATGTATATCGAATGTATCTGATACAAATAAACTCTAATAATTCCTAATATATGAGAAATGATGTGATTCGACTTCAATTGATGTCAATAGATTTCGAGAATATGCAATCAACACAAAGTGACAATCGATCACAATTGGCTTCAATTCATGTATATCGAATGTATCTGACACAAGTAAACTCTAATAATTCCTTATATATGAGAAATGATGTGATTCGACTTCAATTGATGTCAATAGATTTCGAGAATATGCAATCAACACAAAGTGACAATCGATCACAATTGGCTTCAATTCATGTATATCGAATGTATCTGACACAAATAAACTATAATAATTCCAAATATATCTGAAATGATGTGATTCGACTTCAATTGATGTCAATAGATTTCGGAAATATGCAATCAACACAAAGTGACAATCGATCTCAATTGGCTTGAATTCAGCTATATCGAATGTATCTGACACAAATAAACTCTAATAATTGCAAATATATGAGAAATGATGTAATTCGACTTCAATTGATGTCAATAGATTTGGAGAATATGCAATCAACACAAAGTGACAATCGATCACAATTGGCTTCAATTCATGTATATCGAATGTATCTGACACAAATAAACTTTAATAATTCCAAATATATGAGTATTGATGTGATTCGATTTCAATTGATGTCAATAGATTTCGGAAATATGCAATCAACACAAAGTGACAATCGATCACAATTGGCCTCAATTCATGTATATCGGATGTATCTGATACAAATAAACTCTAATATTTCCGAATATATGAGGAATGATGTGATTCGACTTCAATTGATGTCAATAGATTTCGAGAATATGCAATCAACACAAAGTGACAATCGATCACAATTGGCTTCAATTCATGTATATCGAATGTATCTGACACAAATAAACTCTAATAATTCCTTATATATGAGAAATGATGGGATTCGACTTCCATTGATGTCAATAGATTTCGAGAATATGCAATCAACACAAAGTGACAATCGATCACAATTGGCCTCAATTCATGTATATCGGATGTATCTGATACAAATAAACTCTAATATTTCCGAATATATGAGGAATGATGTGATTCGACTTCAATTGATGTCAATAGATTTCGAGAATATGCAATCAACACAAAGTGACAATCGATCACAATTGGCTTCAATTCATGTATATCGAATGTATCTGACACAAATAAACTTTAATAATTCCAAATATATGAGTATTGATGTGATTCGATTTCAATTGATGTCAATAGATTTCGGAAATATGCAATCAACACAAAGTGACAATCGATCACAATTGGCCTCAATTCATGTATATCGGATGTATCTGATACAAATAAACTCTAATATTTCCGAATATATGAGGAATGATGTGATTCGACTTCAATTGATGTCAATAGATTTCGAGAATATGCAATCAACACAAAGTGACAATCGATCACAATTGGCTTCAATTCATGTATATCGAATGTATCTGACACAAATAAACTTTAATAATTCCAAATATATGAGTATTGATGTGATTCGATTTCAATTGATGTCAATAGATTTCGGAAATATGCAATCAACACAAAGTGACAATCGATCACAATTGGCCTCAATTCATGTATATCGGATGTATCTGATACAAATAAACTCTAATATTTCCGAATATATGAGGAATGATGTGATTCGACTTCAATTGATGTCAATAGATTTCGAGAATATGCAATCAACACAAAGTGACAATCGATCACAATTGGCTTGAATTCATCTATATCGAATGTATCTGACACAAATAAACGCTAATAATTGCAAATATATGAGAAATGATGTAATTCGACTTCAATTGATGTCAATAGATTTGGAAAATATGCAATCAACACAAAGTGACAATCGATCACAATTGGCTTCAATTCATGTATATCGAATGTATCTGATACAAATAAACTCTAATAATTCCTAATATATGAGAAATGATGTGATTCGACTTCAATTGATGTCAATAGATTTCGAGAATATGCAATCAACACAAAGTGACAATCGATTACAATTGGCTTCTATTCATGTATATCGAATGTATCTGACACAAATAAACTTTAATAATTCCAAATATATGAGTATTGATGTGATTCGATTTCAATTGATGTCAATAGATTTCGGAAATATGCAATCAACACAAAGTGACAATCGATCTCAATTGGCTTGAATTTATCTATATCGAATGTATCTGACACAAATAAACTCTAATAATTGCAAATATATGAGAAATGATGTAATTCGACTTCAATTGATGTCAATAGATTTGGAAAATATGCAATCAACACAAAGTGACAATCGATCACAATTGGCTTCAATTCATGTATATCGAATGTATCTGACACAAATAAACTTTAATAATTCCAAATATATGAGTATTGATGTGATTCGATTTCAATTGATGTCAATAGATTTCGGAAATATGCAATCAACACAAAGTGTTAATCGATCTCAATTGGCTTGAATTCATCTATATCGAATGTATCTGACACACATAAACTCCAATAATTCCAGATATATGAGAAATGATGTGATTCGACTTGAATTGACTTCAATAGATTTCGAGAATATACAATTAACACAAAATGACAATCGATCTCAATTGGCTTGAATTCATCTATATCGAATGTATCTGACACAAATAAACTCTAATAATTCCAGATATATGAGAAATGATGTGAGTCGACTTCAATTGATGTCAATAGATTTCGAGAATATACAATTAACACAAAATGACAATCGATCTCAATTGGCTTGAATTCATCTATATCGAATGTATCTGACACAAATAAACTCTAATAATTCCAGATATATGAGAAATGATGTGAGTCGACTTCAATTGATGTCAATAGATTTCGAGGATATGCAATCAACACAAAGTGACAATCGATCACAATTGGCTTCAATTCATGTATATCGAATGTATCTGACACAAATAAACTATAATAATTCCAAATATATGAGTATTGATGTGATTCGATTTCAATTGATGTCAATAGATTTCGGAAATATGCAATCAACACAAAGTGACAATCGATCTCAATTGGCTTGAATTTATCTATATCGAATGTATCTGACACAAATAAACTCTAATAATTGCAAATATATGAGAAATGATGTAATTCGACTTCAATTGATGTCAATAGATTTGGAAAATATGCAATCAACACAAAGTGACAATCGATCACAATTGGCTTCAATTCATCTATATCGATTGTATCTGATACAAATAAACTCTAATAATTCCTAATATATGAGAAATGATGTGATTCGACTTCAATTGATGTCAATAGATTTCGAGGATATGCAATCAACACAAAGTGACAATCGATCACAATTGGCTTCAATTCATGTATATCGAATGTATCTGATACAAATAAACTCTAATAATTCCTTATATATGAGAAATGATGGGATTCGACTTCCATTGATGTCAATAGATTTCGAAAATATGCTATCAACACAAAGTGACAACCGATAACAATTGGCTTCAATTCATCTATATCGAATGTATCTGACACAAATAAACTCTGATAATTCCAAATATATGAGAAATGATTTGATTTGACTTCAATTGACATCAATAGATTTCGGGAACATGCAATCAACACAAAGTGACAATCGATAACAATTGGCTTAAATTCATGTATATCGAATGTATCTGATACAAATAAACTCTAATATTACCAAATATATGAGAAATGATGTGATTCGACTCCAATTGATGTCAATAGATTTCGAGAATATGCAATCAACACAAAGTGACAAAATTCTTTGCTGGTTCAAATAAACTAATTGTTGATGTGTGGACTGTATTATTTCTAATAATATTAAAACATGTGTTAGTTGGGTTTTAATGGCGATATATCAACAGCACATTTCTAATTAATACAAAAAATAGAAAAAACTTTATGTTGAGCGGCGTTGCCATGTTTTCGACTTATTTTAACATAATAAAAAAGTATTTCAAAGATTAATTTCAACATAATAGCCCCCTCTTTGAAGGGATGCCTCCAAAACAGCTTATTGTAGAAATTTACTTGATAATATATACCTATGTTTACAAAGTCTATCATTGTATTAAGATTGCAATAAATCGATTTAATTTTCTATGTCTTCTTGTCTTGGTAATGGACACAAATGTTTGATGGAACGAATAATTAGTCCCTTATGGGTTTGGACTTCAGCAACTCTTGTAATGCCGTCTCTTCCGGGAAATAATTTCCTAATTATTCCCATTGGCCATTGGCATGGTGGATATAGGGTGTTTTTTATTAAGACTAAAGTGCCCACAGAAATAGTTGATGGGGCGTCTTTCCACTTATACTGCTGATGTAGCTGAGAAATATATTGTCTTGAAAATCTTCGCCAAAATTGTTGGTAGAGTTTCTGGATGTGTTCTAATCGAGTCAAACGATACTTGTTTGTATTAGTATAGTCAATGTTGGGAATGGAGGTCAGAACGCGACCTATTAAAAAATGGGATGGTGTAATGGGTGACAAGTCATTAGGGTCATTTGATTGCGCAAACAATGGTCGAGAGTTTAATATACTTTCGATTTGTATCACTAAGATGCACATTTCTTCGTAAGTCACATTATTATTAATAAGAGCTTTCAAATGAAATTTGCAACTTTTAACGGCTGCTTCCCACAATCCGCCATGATTTGGCGTGTACGGAGGAATAAACTTCCATTGTATATTATATTGACTGGTAGAATTGACAATAGAGGCCTGATTGTTAAATAAAAATTTACTAAGATCTTTCAATAAGTTGTTAGTGCCGTGAAATGTAGTTCCGTTATCGGAATATATTATTTTGGGAACACCTCGTCTAGATACAAAGCGTTTTAAGCATGCTAAGAAATTGTTGGAAGTTAAATCAGTTACTATTTCGCAATGTATTGCCTTAGTGCAAAAACAAACGAAAATAGCCAAATAACATTTATTAAGTTTAGCTCCTTTACCTGGTTTGTTCAAAATATAGAATGGGCCGGCATAATCAACTCCGGTCACTTCAAATGAAAGCGTAGGCCTAATTCTTTCATTCGGTAGGTTTGACATTGGACAGGAAAATGGAATAGGATTGAACTTGAAACAATTCACGCAATTTCTCACTGTTTGTTTGGCTAATATAGAACCACCAACAGGCCAGTAGAATTGTCGAACCGAACTTAATAGTAGTTGTGGTCCTGGGTGTAACAATTGACTATGTTTATGATTAAAAATTAGCTTGGTAAAATTGTGTTTACTTGAGAGTAAGATTGGATGTTTGATGTTAAATGGTAAGTAAGTATTTTTTAATCGTCCCCCAACTCTGATGATTCCTTTCTCATCAATAAAGAGCGCTAATGAGGCAAATTTATGTTTAGCATCTAATTGCTTGTTTTGACGAAGTAATTCTAGCTCCTCGGAAAATGATTCCATTTGAGATAATTTAATTAAAATAGTATTGGTGTTTTCCAATTCTTCAACTGATAATGGGCCAATAACTTTGGTATCAGATTTTCGTGCATTATTGATAAAACGCATACAATATGCTGTGACTCTTTTTAATCGTTGTAAACAAGAGAATATATATATAATAGTTTTAGATTTTCTTAGTTCTGGGAGATCGTGTTTAGAAATTGAAAAATTAGTAGAGAGATCGTGAGAGATTGTATTTTAGATACGCGATTAGCAACAAAGGTCTGTAATAAATTGGGTTCCGTGTTAATCCAACATAGGGCGACTTGAGAATCGGACCACAAACAATAATGAATATTTTTTAAATTGAGGGCATTGACCACAGTATTTACTAGTTGTGCTCCTAGAAGACAAGCACACAATTCAAGTTTTGGAATTGTTATTGTCTTCAGTGGCGACACTTTGGTTTTGGCACATAGTAATTGAATGTTATAATTTCCGCTATCGTCAACACTGCATAAGTATATGCAACATGAATATGCATCTCTCGATGCATCGCAGAAGCAATGTACATCTGTAAGTACATAGTTTAAATAAATAGCATTTCTAGGAATAGATAATTGATTTAAACTGCCAAGTTCATTCTGAAATCGATACCAAGTTTGTTCTATATCTTGTGGAATAGGCTCATCCCATCTAATGTGTAGGGACCATAATTTCTGTATTATTAATTTTGCAATAACTATTGAAGGGCTCAATAACCCTAAAGGATCGTAAATTTGAGCAATAATTGAAAGAATGTGACGTTTAGTAATTGTGTTTCGATGAGTAAATTGTTTAATTGTATATTTTAGAATGTCATTTTTATTGTCCCATTGGATTCCCAAAGTTTTACAACTTTCTTTATCACCTATATCTAAAATTGCATTTGAGATATTGTTATCTTTGAAGCCACAAACTACTTGAAAATTATTAGAAATCCACTTTCTTAAAATGAAATTAGCGGATGATAAGACATCATATATGTCTTTGCATAATTTTTGTAATTCTATTAAATCGTTAGAACCGGTCAACAAATCGTCCACGTACATGTCCTTTAGTATTGTTTCACAGGCTTTGGGGTATTGATTCATATTGTGTTCCGCTAGCGTCTTAATACACTTGATAGCCAGATATGGAGCTGATCGAGTTCCATATGTAACTGTATTCAAGTGATAAGTGCAAAAGTTACTTTTGGGGTTATCACGCCATAGTATCTGTTGTAAAGGTCTATGCTCTCGATCTATGAGAATTTGACGATACATTTTTGATATGTCAGCTGAAACCACGAATTTATATGTTCTGAATCGTAAAAGAATGTTTATAATGTCATTCTGAACTTTAGGGCCGATATATTGTAGATCGTTAAGCGACCACCCTGTAGACGTCTTACAGCTTCCATCAAAAACTACGCGTAAACGAGTTGTCGTACTCATTTCTTTTAAAATACCATGATGTGGTAAAAAGTATTTAATTCCATCGGGTTCAATAGTTAATTTAGTCATATGACCTAAAGTTTCATATTCTTGAATAAAATCGGTGTATAATTGTTTAAATTGAACATCCGCGAACCGTTTTTCTAATGTCTTAAATCTTCTAATTGCTTCGGGTTTAGACCTGCCCAATAGTTCTGGGGATTGTTTTAACGGGAATTTTACTACAAACTGACCGTTTTCTATGCGGAAAGTATTTTCGTTAAATAAAGACTCACACACAATATCGTCTTGAGATAAAAATTGATTACTACCTTTTATTTCTTCAATTTCCCAGAATTTCTTTAACTGGTCATCTTCAGGAATATGACTTTAAAGGTTACACATGATTGTTTTATTATTATCAATTGGAAGCGCACCTGTTACTATCCATCCAAATACAGTGTTAACTAACATATTATTTCCCAATTTTATTTTTTCGTTTAATAACAAATCTCAAAATATATTGGCGCCCAACAATAAATCGACTTCTTGTGGACATCCAAAACTGGGATCAGATAATTGAACATGTTCCGGTATCTTTAATGTACTAGGATTAAAATAAGCAAATGGAATATAACCAGTTATTACAGGGACGACTAAACATGAAATTGTATATTCATGATCATTAACGCAAGAATAAAGAGAAATAGAACATTTTTTATTTATATAAGATACAGATTTACCTATTCCAGAAATTGAGACATTTGTAGGTAACAATGGTATATTTAGTAAACTACATAGCCTTTCAGTTATGTTGGATTGAGCTCCACAATCCAGCAGTGCTCTTATTTGATGAAAATTGCCTTGGTTGTCTTTAATTTGACATGAGACGATAGATAACAGTGAATTGGCGAAAGTTTCCGCTTTTAAAATCGTGTTTGAATTATTGTGGTTTACAACTACATTCATCGAAGTTGTTGGTTCATTAGAAGGATTATTTGCCGGGGGTACTACATTATATTGTTTGTGAAGCAGTGTATTGTGCTTCCATTTGCATATTGTACATTTGCCGTGTTTACAATTTTGTTTATCATGACCTGCAAGTAAACAATTTTCGCATAAGTGCAAATTTTAATTTTATCAATTCTTGTATCAACATTTAAAGCTAAAAACTGAGGACACTTATAAATTGTATGAGCTTGTTTACAATAATTACAGGACAATGATTTATTTGATAAGGATTTAGTTGATTGTTGAGACTCGTCCAAACATTGTAAAATGTCAGATTTGTCTTTCAAGAAATTCATAAATTCGTCCAAAGTTGGTAATTCAGAATGATATTTCATTTCTTTCCAGTCACGAATCGTATTTTTGTCCAATTTATTGGACACAATATAAATAATAAAGAAGTCGTATAAAATATCTTTAGTTAACTCTAAGCCTTCTAGCGATGTTAAATGTTTAGAAATTTCATCTAATAACTTACGGAATTGTATATAATTTTCTCTAACAATATTTTGCACACTTAGAATAGACTTGAAATGGCTATCGATTAAGAATTGTTTTTTATCAAATCTTTCACCTAAAAGGTTCCAAGCTCTTTCAAATGGTTTGTCTGTACTGTCTAAACCTTCAATAAATCGAGAAGCGTACCCTTCTAGAGACGCCTTTAAAAACTGAAATTTCTGATTCTCATTCAAATTTGTATTGTCACATATGATAGTTTTAAAATTGGTTTTAAATTGAAACCAATGATGAAACTCTCCATCAAAGCTAGGTAATTTTAACTTTGGTAATAAAACATTCTGAAGAGGATCAAAATTATTCGACGAAATGTTGTTAACTGAATTTGAATTTTGTTCAACGCTTGTATCTAGACGTGGTTGTAAAGTTTGTATAAATTGTTTCAAAAAATCAAAAGCAGCATAATATCTATCTTGAAATGTATCGCGTTCATTGAATTGTTCATCTAAGTCATCCTCTTTACATTCAGACTCTATAATCGATTGGATTTTGTCAAATTCATCTAATAAATTTAAGTGATTGTCGTATCGCATTTGTATTTCATTAAATCCTGGAACTGACTCGTTAATTTTATCTATGAATTTTTCTAATAATGTAAGTTTTTGTTTAATTGTACCTCTTTTACGGTATAAAATTGTGAGGTCAATATTCTCTATTGGGGGCATTATTGCAGTTTAAATTGTAATTTATTATCAAAAAATAACCTACGACAGAAAATTGCACCTTAATTGTGAAGAAATAGCTACTTCAATTGCTTAACATTGATTGTACCTTCTTACTAGGCTTAAAATTGTAAGTAAAGTAGTAATTTGTATCTTTTAAAATAATTGCATGTGATTTTTATAAATCAAACTAATGAAATTGTATTATAAATTGCCTAGACTGAATAGAAAATAAATTGTATTATTATAAACAGTTCAATTGAAAATTGTAAGAAAAATACGTCGCATATCTTGTTGCGATGTAAAATACCGCTAAAATTGTCTTAACACATTTAAATTGTAATTTTTATTGAAATAATTGAATCAATTTTCAATAGTTTATTGAAGAGTTTCGACCATTTTCTGATTAAATAGAACAAATGATCCTAAGATAAAGGAAAAAATAGAATAAAATAGGAATTGTATGGAAAAAGTACCTGAATTGCAGTCGTTCAGTCAGTTAGTCACTATCGCTTGTTACTTCGCTCGATATTTTTCTTCGCCTCTTCTCTGGGCCACTGGACACACTCGATTGTTGTTAAATTCCAGATAGTTTTTACACTGTTTAGATATTTTTCTATCTTATATTTATCCGGCTCGAAGGACCAAAATGTTTAAAATTCTTTGCTGGTTCAAATAAACTAATTGTTGATGTGTGGACTGTATTATCTATTAATAATATTGAAACATGTGTTAGTTGGGTTTTAATGGCGATATAACAACAACACATTTCTAATTAATACAAAAAATAGAAAAAACTTTATGTTGAGCAGCGTTGCCACGTTTTCGACTTATTTTAACATAATAAGAAATTATTTTAAAGATTAATTTTAACACACTCGTTGAAGTCGACTTTTCTCGATCTCTGAAGCTAGAATCAGTCGAATCAGTCAAAGCTTCCATGACTTCTATTTTACCTCTATAGTACAAACCCAAGTCAGTTGTTCCTCTAAGATATCGGAAAATTCTTTTGACTTCGGTCCAATCTCCTTTTGTCTGATTATTTTGTCTTCTAGACAACAAATTCACAGCGTAAGCTATGTCTGGTCTGGTTGCACCAGCCAGATACAACAAACTCCCTATAGCCTTTCTATAAGGTGCATCAGTTGGATCATCAGAATAATCTAATTTTGTTTTATTTTTGTTGTTTCTATTTTTAACTTGTCTAGTTATCATCGGAGTGTCATGAGTATTGCATATTTTCATGTTAAATCTTTCTAGGATCTTTTCGGTGTACTCAGGCTGAGTAATAGACATTTCACGTTTGCTTCTAACACGATGAATTTTCATTCCAAGACAATTCTCTGGTTCTCCCAAGATTTTCATCTCAAATACCTTGCTGAAATGATTGATGATTTCATCTAATTTTTCTGGATCATTGCTAGCTGCAATCATATCATCTACATATAGGATTACAACAGCAATTTTTCCATCTTTCCTCCAAGTAAATAAGCATGGCTCATTTAAATCATTCCCTAAACCCAGCTTCAGTACTTCTTCAGTGAATCTTTTATTCCATCTTTTAGGACTGATCTTCAATCCATATAAAGATTTCTTAAGCTTCCAGACTTTCGTCTTTCTAATCTCATCACTACAATCATAACCTTCTGGGATTTCCATAAAAACAGCTTTTTTCAAAGTACCGTACAGAAAAGCTGTTTTTACATCCATTTGTCTAGCATCTAAATCAAGTTTATTTATGATTGCTAGTGCTGATCTAATTACTGGAAGTCTTGACACTGGAGCATAAGTTTCTTTCAACTCGTACTCATTTTCATCTAAAAAGCCTCTAACAACCACTCTAGCTTTAAAGATGGTTTCACCTGTTTTGCCAATTTTAGTTTTCAGAACCCATCTAGAATCTAATACATTTGCATCTACAGGTCTATCTACAAGTTCATAGACTTGATTATCTTCTATTGATTTGAGTTCTTCTTTAATTGCTTTGATCCACTCTGCACTATCTTCACGCAGTAAACACTCTGTGTAATTACTGGGATCTTTGCTGACTGAAGCAAGCATAGCATGAATAAATTCTTCTTCGTCTATAATCTTGAATTTTTCAGCTGTTTTGGCATAAACAAAGTTTTCATCTATTTTAGGTTTCAACTTTCTCTTAGAAGTTCTAAGCTTCTTAGATTTTGTATCATTTGATACATTTTCATCTAATTCACGCTTTCTAGACTTGTCTGGTTTAACTAGTTGTTTACCTGAATCTTTTGTCACTGGAATATTCTCATCAGAAGATTCAGAATCGATTTTTCCATCAATTGAATCATCATCTACTTCAACTTCTTTTTGTTTTTCAACTGTCGGAGAATCTTCAACTTCTAAATCTTTAGTTTTGTAAATATCCTTATAAACTAGTTTTTCATTAAACCTGACATGCCTAGAATTTAAGAATTTACCAGAGGTTGGCTCCCACAAGACGTATCCCGTACGTGAGTAACCCACTAGTATGGTTCTTATTGCTCTTTCAGAAAACTTGATTTCTGATATTGGAAGTTTAATGTAAGCTAAACATCCAAACCTTCTAATTTTATTCATATGTGTGCTAACCTTTGCATTGAGTTTATTCAATGGTGATACAAAACCATTGGTTTTGTGATGTGTACATATTAACAGCTGTTTCAGCTGCCAATATCCACATCCAACATTGTATAAAGAATATTCTTTCTACAATGGTATTACAGTATATGTTAGGCAACGTATTATAAGCAAAATAATATTTTACAACGTTGCCTACAATATTTTTTGTATTGAAAGGGAAAACAGCAACATACTAGTACGTTGTGAAGTTGACTTGTAGTGTGATTAGACAGTTTAGGTTATTGCGTAACTGTCATTATATTGAGTTATAACAATAAAAAGGATATTTTTATTCTAATAATACCAAATACAACAAGTTATGGGTCCGAGACTTTTCACTGTATAAATAAATAATTCGGATTACGAAACTAAAAACGAAAATTCATTAGAACAAAAAAACCCTTTTCTGGAAACTGTAAAATAATTGGAATAACTATAAAAGCATATAGAATTATGGACTTGGTTATAAAACGCATAGGTACCGAGTAGTATTCATGATTATGAATTATAAAAACATACATATGTCAACATATATTATGAGCTGTACTGGTAAGTGACACGGAAATATTTGAAAAATTGTCTAAGCTGTATGAAGGACATACAGAACAATTAAAAGGTAAGTTCACTCAAAAATTTTTCAGCTATACCTATAAGAGAAATGACAATATATCTGTATTCATAAGCGATAATAATAACCACAATGAGAGGCGATGAGTACACATTTAAAAAACTAGAAGATCAAAGCATTATGAAATCTGCAAAACGTGACATAAGCGTAAAAGGTATTGGAAACATACATTTTGATGAATGCTTTCTTCAGAATGTTATAATATTTTCACTGGAACACAAAAGTTGAGTGTCAGACTGGATAATAGAATACATAAAAATGGTTGAAACTAAATTTGATGCAAAAGTTCATTAAGTAAATATGAAAAAATGAGGTACTATTCTTCATTATACTCCAGCAAACTTTCCATAACTTAATGGAAAAGTGATTGAGGGTAAACCACGGACACTAAATAATTCAAGTGTATTTGGCTCAGATGCTTATGCCAAACATTTAGAAAAAAACCTCAAAATTTGACAATAAAAATAAAAAACTTCAGGTGATAGGATACTCGAATGGATATTGGCTCTGGAATAAAATTGAAATACATGATAATTCCTCAAGAAGCTTGAACAATCTTGACAGCACTTTAACTCTTGATAAACACCGTACTTCACAATGAAGCAGGAATGCTTTGTGCTCACTTCCCATTTCATCACACAGAATAGCAAAAAGTCGGGATTGCTTGGGCCGTGACTTAATGAAAGTTACAACCTTCAGTTCATAGCATGAGCAGTCGTCTGTCCAATCCTTTTTTATTTCGTTATCTGTAATTAAATTATCGAGATATTTAAAAATTTTTCCCCTGTTGGTTTTGACTATAAAGACTTGCAAAAAAGCAGTTCTTCTTTTATGCTTTAATTGGGTTCGAAACCTAACAAAGGCTAATAGATTAGCTTAGCAAGCAACTTCAGTACTTTCATCAAGTTGATGTGAAAAGTTTGTTTTAAAACTGTAACTGTAAATTTGACCGATGTTTTTTGTTTCCCTTTTAGTTAATGAAACTTCAGATTCTACCCTACAGAGTGAGCTGTTCTATTGGAATATTGGAATATAATGGAACCGAAGATACCTACAATATTAAACTCAAACCTGAATGGATGCAATTATGGATTGAACGTTTGATTGGATTGCACAGTGACAAATTGAGAAGTGTCAAAGAAACATGAGGGAAATGAATGGCAATATTGAAAATTCCACATCAGATAATACTTTGAATGGCTAATGAAGATGCTAATAGAAAACAAAATGGGGAAAGTGAATCGAATAATAGAGGTAAATATTTAATTACAATAAATATATGTAAAAACTTATGATATACATGTTGTTTGGTTGATTGTACAATGAATCGACACTGAGAACATACACACAGCTGACGAAAATTTGTTGAATGAACATATTACAAAAGTAAAAGTGCTTAAAAGATACTATGAAAATAAGAAGAATATTCACATTGAGAAATCCAAGACATGTACTACTATTACCACACTCACCATTACACTGTCTGACGCCTGTTTCGATGTTCTCCGTTAGTCTCTATTTGTTTTGTACAAAACAAAAAAATATGACAGAGTATAATTTGATTTAAGATCGTCAGTTGATTGAAGTAGTAAACTCACTCTCTACTCAATAACAACATACTGAGGGCTAATGTAAAAGAATTTTCTTGGGGATGAGATGGTTAAAAAATGTTAAATTTGAAAAATCTGTCCCCACTTTCAAGAATAAATTCGACGCATTTTTTTATTAAATTAGTTTTTCGCTACCACAAAGTCCTTGCAAAATGAAGTACCCAAGGCTTCTTGCTTCGGGTAATTCATCAGTATTCATGTTTGATTCCTATTTCTTTTTTATTTGAACTTCAATACCAGTGACAACATTAGAACATTATTCTTGTTGGATACAAAAGTTAGTGTTACTCTTAGAAGCACTTAAAGTTTCAAATGAGTGTAATAATTCAATTTAGGAAAATTTAGATGAGCGGCTCTTTCAGACATAGTTGTAAAATACAGAATATACAATAAATATGCATGTTGATGAGTATAATTTACACAATCTAAATGCTTTTTAGAGGTTGGTAATATCTAATACTAATGAATGAATCACCTATTCCCAAATAGTATTTACAAAGCCAGATCGATAAGTCCACTTTTTGAATTTCCCGCCTGCCAACTGAAACAGCAACACTGCACATATCAATATGCAGTGTTGTTTTATTACTATATCTATACACCAAAAAATTGCTAACAATAATTTATTCAAACTGCTTAAGTGAAGAAACTCGCGTGAAGAACAGCAAGGGCACGGAGGTAAACGTATCAATAGTATGGGAGCTCAACAAGATTTGACATTTTTATAAAAAAATTCATGTATATCTTATATGAAAGAATAATCTAAATCCCTTCAATTTCAAACACATATATAAACATTTTTCTTCAAAACAATTAGAAAACACAATTAAGATTTTTACTTCACCAAAGGGTTTGTGATTACCTTTTCAGAATGTAAATGAATGATTCTGTTAATGTAAAACGATTGGTTAAACTTACATTCTGGTCCACATTTCTTAGAAGCACATTTTAATCATTCTCCAAAGCAACCATGGTATCTTAAATTCAAGCAGTCACAAAAATCTATTTCTAATTTATTTTCATAAGATGTTGAGGGTATTACCGCTACAAACGGGATTGATGTTATCGTTATTTTTCTGCAATTTGTACACTAGTGTCTCTGGATGGCGATAGACTTGCCGAACCATATCGAAATGGTTTTTATCATTTATTTCATTCGGTGTCTTATACTGATTCGATGTCGGTAAAATTGCGGAATCAAGTCGCCATGATCTTTCTCTATTTATATCAGTTTGTGGAAAATTTTGACTGGATGCTGTAGGTCTAAAGGATTTAAATCGGATAAATCTTTTTCTTAAAAGCATCTTGCAAGATTTTTCAGTTTGTGGTTTTGTTTTAAGTGAATATAGATATATTTTCGAGATCAAATCTTACTTTCTTCTTTTTTGGAGGGCTAACGTTTTCATTCAGTGCTCTGACTGACACTGGATATTGACGGTATTGCGGAATTATACTGATACATCTTAACTAGACATGATTTTTTCCTTGGAGGTTTATCGTTATTTTCCTAAATAAAAATATTTTCAAGACCAAGAAAATAATTTTGATGAAAAAGTTTATGAAAATATATAAGCTAGGCAACATCGCTATGTATCTGTATTCGTTTGCGATAAAATGGCTGCCTTTGTTCACTAAAAACTGAGAAAGCATTTTGAATAGATTTGTTGGAGTGAAATATTTTTGAGTGTTTAGATATTGTTCAAGTGACGTATTAGTCTTAGTTTTAATTTTTAGAAAAGCTTTTTATATTTCCCTATTCCAGTCATATGGTTAAATTAGTTACTTACAAAACTCTACAGAATGATAGATATGTAATCAAATTACATATTTTGTTCAATGCCTTTAGTGAGTTTACTAAGTCAATCAACTGACGATCTTAAATGAAATTATATTCGGTAATATTTTTTTGTTTTGTACAAAACACATAGATACTAACAGAGAATAGGAGAACATCGAAACCGGCGTCAGACATATAATAGTGAGTGTGGTGGTAGCAGAAGTAGTAAAAGCAGCCCACAAATTGCTACTTCAGTGTTTTTTATGTTTCGAAGTATTTGCTGATTCGAAGATTTGTTGGCACATTTCTATAGTAAATTTGTGTTCAAATAAAACTAGTATTTGATATTATTTCATTCACACATTCTATTCTAGATAAAACAAAAGCATAAACGAATACAGTTACATAGCAATGTTGCCTAGCTTATATTTTTTCATAAACATTCTCGCCAAAATTATTTTCTTCTTCTTTTTTTAGATCAATTGTGGGGATTATTGTCAATTAACCAAATTTAGTGAGAACTAGAGCCAGATTCTTATTGATTTTTAATAATATTACGATGTATGAATAAAAATTTTTGAAACGTAACATGCATCCAGCTAATAAATAAATTGTAAAATTTGACAATATTGAGGTTTACTGTAAGTTGGCTTCAATTATATTCAAAAATGTCAGCTGGGTTCATCTTTTTTATTCGTCCAAGGTCAAAGTAAACCGAAGTTTCAAACAAAAGAACTTCGTAATTCATTATAATGATAGGAACGGAATTGGTATCTAGTCGGAAAACTTATTTATGTTTAAGTTTTATACGTGAAGATTAGGTGAATACATTTTAAGTAATGAAGTAAATTTTGATTGAAAATGTATATTTTTAAAATTTTGATTCTTATAGTAGGTATGTACAATTATTTCTCACATTTTCTACACCTTTAACTAGGTAATTTGATATTGCATGTCGTATTCTTTCATCTGATTTTGCCATCATAATCATCATCTTATTGATGTCAGAGTTTTGAACTTAATATACCTTTACGTACATGTGTATTTGAAAACGCTCACATACACACCACAATGTTTTATGTTAATGAATATGATTTAAACAAGCTAAATGCTTTTAAGATGTTGGCAAGTATTTGAATATCTTTTTTAATAACAAGTATAAGCACTACACCAAAAAGAATTAGTTTATTGAAGTAGCAACTAGAGAACCGCATCTACCCGGTTTTGAAGATTTTTGCAGTGATTTTATTATTTAGGTAAAATTTTTGGAAATGTGATAAAACAATCCAGGACAACATTTTTTTTTTAAATATTTACCTATATATAATGATTGATTTAATAGAAGCGTTTGGATGGATTCACATGAGGACCTTTAGTAGCTTTGCAGTACCTACCTTATGGAATTGCAAGATAAAGATCATTCAAGTGAACTGTGGTATTTCTGCACAATAAATATGTGATAGAAAAGATCCTCGTATTGTTCTGACCCATCTTACTTGTTTTATTCATATTTCTGAGGTAAGAAAATAATATATTGAGTAATTTTTGTTTGATTAAATTCTTTAAAGAAACTCTACCCCAATTGTGAAGAATAAGTAACTTGTAGTTTACAATGAATTGATGAAAAATGTTGCCAATGAATTGATATTTCTCTAAATATTAACATTTTTCCAATAAATTTACTCTTTATCAAAATAATTGGTAGTTGCTCAACAATATTTGATATAAAGTCATATAGTTTCTTAAGTATTTTAGGTGACTTTCCTTGAAAATCTCATACTAGTCTGAAAAAAATAACTTTAGCAATGTCATGTTTCCATAATTATTTCCAATTATTGTCTTACCAGTTTTTAAATAAGAACTTTCAAGTCACTTACCATTTCATCACTTTAATCACTTTGTACAAATTCAACACTATATCTGCCAATGAAACTGAATGATTAATGAAGAATTTTCTTGAAAAGTCCTGCATGCATATGACATGGCGAGTGTAAATTTAGCTTAGCAAATACATTTTAATGCAACTTAATGGTTTATTGTACTCCATGTCAAAGGTATTTTAAAGTTGTTGAATATTCAAGAAACATGTTTGTTTGAATTGGGTGAGGTAATGCCGTTTCTACTGACACATACCCACACACTTATGTTTTATTTTTTTAGCTCTTCAACAACCAGTTGAAAGTATATTGTTATCAAATCATTCTAATAGAAGCAAAAACGTTGAGAGAACGAAAAGGGTACAGTATTCTTTTCAAAAAAAGTCCTAAATATCAAAATGTAGGCTTACAGCTGTCGTATGGAAGGTATCTATTTGATATTAATTATATGTATTTCTAAATGTTTTCACACATTTTTTCTTAGCTTTTCAACTCTATGTCACCCTTTACTGTTATGAGATATATAGAATAATTGTAGATAAGTAAAATTTTGAATATGCCTCTTTCTGTTACTCCTTTTAATTTTGTTAGTACATGTCTTCTTTTTCCCTCGATGTATTATTTTTAATGCAGAAGATCAAAATTCATAATTTTCATTACTAAAGTGGAGTTTATCACTTCATTGCATCATAATCCTTTTTTTTTCGTGTTTAATACTCATCGAATTGATTCCTTAATAACATATATAGCTGTCATAAAAACTCCCGATCTCATTTTTTACATTGCTGACTTGCTATACTATTATGACAAAAAATTTTTGTAAATTACTGACATCCAATCAAATTTTACTTTGAAAATTTCTGAATTGTTAAACAAGATATTTTCTTCCATTTTCCTGATTTCCATGTCTCTTCTTATTTCAACTTATGCAAGAAGTTATAACTTCATAACTTTCACAGTATGTAATGTATCTTAAATATTCATATTGTTCTAACAATTTATGCGTTTAAAAAAAAGTAAAGGTGATAGGAAGCTTTTGTTTTTTTATAAACATCGCTAGAGTGAAGATTTTTTAATGATATATAATTTGTTTCGATATCTTTTTGCTAACCAGAGTTGTAATTGGACCATTTCGACGAAATTCCAAGTGGCATGATTTGCGAAATTTATCAATGCAAAGGTGAAAACAATGTAACGGCTTTTTGTGATGGTTACTGAGCATATAGATTTTTTTTTCATTCTCTCTCAACCATAATAGCTATGAAAGTTAAGTTGGCAACCCAAATTTTAAGTACAATACAGGTGCATTTCTACTAATTTTTAATGATTTATTTGATATTCTTAAATCTCGTAATAGATTGGCAAAATAAATATTTTAAAAACCACTTAGTTCAAAAACAAAATATTTAATTGCATCAATTTACTATTGTGAGTAATTCACATTATTATTGTTACATGTTTTATAACTTGTTAAATTATAGTCAGAACTTATTGAATACTATTTTATTAAGAAATTATATATGTTTTATAATATCTCTGATAAGCGCAGGAGTACCACTGACGTTTCTACTTGACGTCCGTTCTGCTGCCACCTAGTGGTCATGTGTAGTTGATATAGGAGACCATAAACTAGCCATCTAATGCTATCTTATGTAACAATTATAATGTGAAGAGCCATGATGAGGAAAATGATGTTGACAAGAAGTGAAAAATGCTTATCGTTTGAAACGTAAATGAGCATGATTTCTTTCTGGACTGGAATGGTACAATCATACATAATTTCGAATTGTATAAGTATGAAAAAGAATCGGAAAATGGAGCCTTAGATACCTTCAATAATGATCTCAAATCTGAATATATATAATTATGGAATTAACGGTTGATTGGATTGCATAGTGACAAATTGAGAAGTGTCAAATACGCATTAAGAAAACGAATGACAATATTAATACTGACAATTCCAGATCAGATAATACTTCGAATGGCTAATAAAGATGATGATAGTGAACAAAAGGGGAAAAGTGATGATTATTTCATAAAATACGTGAGAACAATTTGTGTGCTGCATTTACTACTACTACCACGCACACTCACTATTACCGCGTATAATTTGATTTCAAATGGTTAGTTAATTGAATTAGTAACTCACTAAAGGCATTGAAAAAAATATGGAATTTGATCCATTTGGTCGAAAGATACAAAAAACTACAGGAAGAGGTGATTCAACTGTTTTTGGTATTTGTAATAACTGCAAATCATCAATGGATTATTTCTTGTAGGAAATACTAGCTATAATAATTCAGACTGATTTAGAACAATTTTCAAATTCAGTGGTAAGTTCAGTAATTACTCATTTTGTACTGGATATTGTGAACAATTTAAAATTTTTGTATCTCTTAGATAAACCCCAACAAATTGGTATTGTGTGTTACATAACCCTAAAGTGATGAAAACGTTATTTTGGAGTAGGTAACCTCAAATATTTGAGAATCCCAAAGTGGGGGGGTTATTGTCTTCCCCGATTTGAACTATACGACGATGTATTTATAAGTTGGTAGCCTAGACCAGTTCCATGCATAAACAAAATATTGCGTTACCATAGCATACCGAACAATAACTTATTAAAAGTGTCAGTGTTAAGTTTTACGTCAAAAACGTAAACCAGAGTTACGCAATAAATTGAAAGAAAAAATATGTCCACCGAAAATGTGAAAATCGAAAAATTGGAGTATCGAGCCATCATCAAGTACCTGTATTTAGAAGCGTTAAGAGGTGAGCAGATTTACGAGGTAAATTTTCCATTGAAGATGATGACCGATCGGGAAGGCCAGCCCTGTGTCAGTCCTCGAAAATATCGATACAGTTTATGACAACAAAGCAACAATGGATGGAATGGCGACACTCTGGTTTTCCCAGACCTAAGGAGTTTCGTGTTCAAAATTGTGCTAGAAAAGTTCTTACTCCAGTTTTTTGGGATTGCCATGGAGTAATCATGATTGATTTTTTTAATAAGTGTAGAACAATAACTGGAGATTACTATCCGACATTACTGATCACTCAACTGAAAAAAAGTTCAATAGGTCGTAAATTTTCTCCCAACGATGAGGTAATAAAAGGTGTGGAGGTCTTGTTGCGTAATAAAATATTTTGTCATTGAAATTTTGTTTGGTTTTATAGTAGGCTAAGAATTTTTCAATACATCCTCGTATCACCACAGAACTTCATAACGCAATAAATAACTAAATGATTTTCTTGGTTGTCTAGGGTTCTTTTCTGCTTAAAACGCCGGTTAGAAAGAAAACACTGTTATTACAGAATTTGCGCCTCGCCGTAGGATGGAGTAGAGCAATAATCTCGATCCTACATTGGGCCATTCTGCTCAGAATCCGCCTCGGAATCGTCTCTTTCATAGCTGACCCATGGATTTATATATTCAGCGCATGTTGTCGTTCGATTCGTGATCTCCGATTTTAACAACGTCATATCTATCATTTTCTTTAACCTTAACAATTTCGTGTGGATCTAAAAATTTTCTCTTTAATTTTGGATCAGATGTATATACTTCAAAGGGTGTGGTAGTTATGCTTCGCTGATAGGTCGAATTAGAGGCAGTCTGTACTTTGTCAACGTATTTGTACCACTTTCCTGGCTCTTCAAAACTGTGATTTGTTAAGATTGGTATAAGGGTCCTATTTGCCCTTTCCGCTTGTCCATTACCTCGTGGGACTCCACAAGTTGTTGACGCATGTTTAATATTTTCTTCTCGGCAATATAATTCGAATTCTTCAGAACGGAACGCGGATCCTCTGTCAGATATTATCATTGACGGGTTTCCAAATATTTTACGCTCACAACATATCACTTCTTTCGTCGTCGTTGATTTTGTTGATTTTAGGATGAAGCATTCCTTCTTTCTTTCGTACAGGACGAAGTGATATATTTTACGCTATTTTTCAAGACAACATGTCACTTCTTTCGTCGTGGTTGATTTTGTTGGATAAAGCCACACAAATTTGAAAAAGTCATCAACTATCACAAAAATGTGCTGATAATTTTTTTGTTCACTTCATTGGTCCTATTTGGTCGACGTAATACGTCTCTAGCGGACCTTTTAGTTTTTGTATAGGATGAAGCATTCATTCTTTCTTTCCTTCCTTTTTATTCCATAATATACAAGGTATACAGTTATTTTTAATCGTTTCTATTTTGTCTTTTAGTCTTGGTATGTAAAATTCCTTGTTTACTACTCCTTGTGTTTTTTTCTTTCAAAAATTTCCTATCTCGTGGACTTTTATTATTATTTTTTAAATCTGCATGTTCTTTGGAATGACAAGTAATTTTAATCCATTATCGTATTTATACAATATATCATGCTCTAAATAAAAATCTTCATACTCTTCGGTAGTCAAAATCATTTTTATCGCCATCTGCCTACATCGTCTATACTCAATTTCATACTGAAATTCTTCTAGCATCAGGGCCCATCGTGCAACTCCTGTTGTAAGGTCCCTTTTCTCCATGGTTTTTATGAATGCATTACAGTCTGTAACTATTTTAAATTTCGTTCCTAGCAAGTAGATTCGGAATTTCTTCACACTTTTAATAATGGCGAGTATTTCGAGCTCATAGCTTGTATACTTCATCTCTGCAGGGGTCGTCTTTCTACTCATGTAGTATATCCGGTGAAGCTTCGAATCGTCACTAGATCGCTGCTAAAAGAATGCTCAATAACTATGTATATTTGCATAGGTGTGTAGTTATGATTGGGACTTGTTTGTCACTTACTATGTATCCTAAAAATTTTACCTCGGTTTTCAACAGTTGACACTTTTTCTTTTTCATTTCTAGTCCATATTCTGCAGCTGTCTTTAATACAAGTTTTAGTCTTTCTATCCCCTCTTCTTCGTTCGCACTCAAGATGATAACATGTAGTATATAACGTACATTCCTGCAGTCAACTCCCTGAAGACATGAGCGATGAATCGTTGGAAAACTGCTTGACTACTACTTCCAAATGGACATTTCATAAACTCGTACTGACCAATCGGCGTTACAAAAGAAGTATATTTTGTGCTCTTGCTTCAACAGGTACATGAAAAAATCCATTTTTCAAATCAAGGGTGCTGAATATCCTTGCTCTCTGTAAGCTGTCTAGGACATCTTCAATAAGGGGAAATGGAAATCTATCGCGTATTATATTTTTGTTTAATTTTCGATAATCGCAACAAATTCTGGTTCGGCCATCTCCTCGGTTCGCCGTCATAAGAAAAACAAATGTAAAACTTTTATAACTTTGAGTTTTGCCTGCGTAATTTTGTGACCAATTCTATCTACAGAACTTAACGTTGTCATGATTAAATTAAAAGATTTATTCTATGCAAAATATATACATTTTGAAAAAAAAATAGAAGAAAATAACTCTTTGTCTTTCGTTTATTAAAACTTAATCCTCTACCTTTCTACTCAGAAGACAAATATGTCGTTTTTACAGCAAAAGAAAAAACAAAATTATCATCTGGACTTGGAATAATAAAAGGAATATGAACAGTGTAGTCTTCTTTAAATTAGCAGGTTTGTCGTAACACTTTATTTTACAATGTTCTGCTATTGCGTACAGCTCTAATGATCAATTTAACAACGGAAAGTATATTAGAAGAAGAGCAATCACAAATTGAATGTAGTGGAAAAGCCAGTCCTTCATCAAGTGGTTTTGAGGATAAATTTGCGAATGAAGAGGTAAGATGAAAATACCAATTTTAAATATAGTAATTTTTAAATTTGTCTGTAGGAAAATGTTGCATCTGGTGATCTGATAGAAAAAACCAATCGCAATCAAGCAGAATATAAGGATACAGAAAAAAATTAAAAAGTAGCAGAATAAATAATAAATGAAATTAGTGATTCTAGAACTACTGAGAATATTGACAATACTCCATCTATTAGTATAACAATCAATAATATGAGTAGTTCAATTGATTCTCCGCTAAATTGGACATTGATCGCTGATTCCTCACAATTGTAACCAGATTTTGTGAAATTAGGATAAAACAATTGGATTATTTATGGAAACTCTAGTTCGAAATACACTTTGATTAGATAATGTTCGCCAAAAGCTCCGGGATTAGAATGTTCTATGACTTTGTTCAATAACCGTCGATCAGATCCGGGTATTTAAATTTCCATAGATAGTGAATATTCATATCATTATATTTGTAATTTGGATTGTAAATAAAGTGAATTCGACTTATATTTTGGATTGATTGATGTCTTATACCTAGTTATTTTCAAACTAAAACTATTTAGATAATGTTTCTGTTTGCCATTGAATACGAGAATTATTCAGAAAATGGGAAAGTTATGAAATTAAGAAAAGTTACTTCACACACTGACGCTAAATATCCATAGGCTTCTTCAAGATTTTTGCCAACAAAAACCGTTTCGCAGATTGTACCTCAATTAAGCTTATTCCAATTATTAAATGATGGTTTCATGTTGTGTCCAAAACGTATCATATAGAACATGAAATTATAGATGCAACTGGGAGTTGTTTCGTCCAAGGAAATTTTATAGTAAATCTAGCTTCAGAATTCGCGCTGGAGTAAATCGAATCGAAAAAAGTCTAGAGTTTTTCACAATAATGGCAGATGAAAATGAGTGGAATAATTAAGAAAGCCCAAACCGGAATTTCCAAGATGTAACTTCTTGCAGTATACAGCAACTTTCCATATCTCCGATTGAATTGAGCCAGGTAAATATAGTTTTCAAAGACACTGTGTAAAACAAGATGTATAGAAATGCTCGAAGCAGTGTTGACCTTAATGAAACAACTTCCTGCATTCCCCGCTCTTCTAGAAGCTCTTGATAGTTCAACGGAAGGTAGAGGAAGTAATGAATGTGCTTTCCTGCACTCTATTCTGTCGTAAGAGTTCTCATTCGGTGTCTTAGTTCTGTCTGAGAAACTTGGAATAACTTTACCTTCAATTCCAAGCAGAGTACATAGATATGCACATAGCTTCTTAACTCAGATACAGAGAATTCAGGAAAAACGAGTCAACAGTTGTTCATACTTTTATCCGTTACATCCACAACTTTTCTTGAAATAGGTGTTCAGTAGAAATTGAAAATCAAGTACTCGTCTGCTCCCGATTTTTCCAGGTTGGTTTTCACATTTTCCCAGTCGAAATTTGGTCAATTTACTATCACTCTTCTATTATGATTTATATTAATTTTAGAAAATACAAGAATCAAATTTTTTTAGTTTAAGTAATTCTTCGCTCACTGCTGTTTTTCTTTTCTATACTTTTTACGATACACAACAATATTCTAAAAAAATGTTGAGAATCTTTGATTTATGCATCGAAATTACGCGAAAAAAAATTGCTATTTTCAAGTTGTTTTATTGGAATTTATTGAAATTGATAGACTTGAGACATAAGAAAAATTATCGGCTTGATAGTTGAATAATAAATTAAGTCATATTTTTGAAATTTTTGTGCCAAATGGAATTGGGCATCAAATTGACGGAAAGGGGCATAAAAATGATTGAAATTTATTTAAATTTAAAAAATAGGATTTTTTCAACAAACTTTATTGAGAAAATTAACAAATTTTTACAAAAATTAGAACGGAAATTTGAATTCAGATAGAAAATTTTTTTAAAAATCACGACACCGCCACTCAAAAGTATTTTTCTGCTATTCTCCTTATACTTCGTCCTCCTTCTCTTCTTCTACTTCTTGCTTCTCCTCTTCTTCTTCGTAGTCTTCGTTTGATTGGATTGCACAGTGACAAATTGACAAGTGTAAAAGAAGCATTAAGAAAACGAATGGTAATACCAATACTGACAACTCCACATCAGATAATACTTCGAATGGCTAATCAAGATGCTAATAGAAAACAAAATGGGGAAGTGAATCGAATAATAGAGGTAAATATTTAAATACAATAAATATATGTAAAAACTTATTGTATAAAGTACAAATCAGCTAAGAAAAGGCCAGACGCGTCATAACTGACAAAGTCTGCAATAATTTCCTTCTCTCTTAGGACCATTCCATTTATATGACACTGGCGTTTTTTTACGATTGTTCGGTATTTTTCATATAGAAATGCAAGTGCTAAATAGACGCAACGCTGCACGAATGCCGCATGGTCCAAATCAGAATTCGAAGGTAAGTCGTCGCGTAACCATGGATCTATGGAGTGTAGAGAAGGAGGAACATCTCTGGGTTAAAAAATGTGAGCTGATTTTTGATGGGAAAATAGGTGGCGCTGATTATAGAGAGTATTCGCTTGAATTATACGCGCTGATTTGAAAATAACTGTATAGTAATGCTTTAAATAATGCACCGTGATAATGAATCTCGTTAAATTAACTTTATTATTTAGCTATTTATTTGTTTTAGATAATACATATATTCTAATATGAAAAAAAAGTAGAATCATGTAACAATAATGAAATAGTATAAAAAAAACATCACACCACAATCTTTTAAAGAACCACTTATACATCCAGAAATACAACAAGTTTTCACCATGATTTTTTTACTATTTTTTTAATATTTTTAAACGTTGTTTAATTCTTTTCACCACCTACATAATATTCTGTTTTCGTTAGTTTATAGAATCTAAAGCTAGTTTCAGATATAGTAAGTGTTTAAGTTCAGATCTCAATCTCATAGTACAATCAGTGCCACGTATTATCCCTACAGAATTCAGACCATATTTTAAACGTACCGTCCATAAGAGATGTTACTCCTTCTCTACACTCCATACATGGATCTATTACCATCCCGAGCCTCTCTTCGATATTGCCAAGCCTTTACTTAGGAAGGAAAGTACGGTAATATTATAAATAATTTGCGCTTATGGTCAGATGCATAACCGACCGAACATCGGACATTCAGCATTTAGTATTATTCGTTGTTCAGTAGATAGTGTGATTTATTGTATTCGGTGTTATTTTTTAATCTGTGCCATAGTTTATTCTACAGATAGCGCTGTTTTTGAACATTAGGGACAAAATCGTTTTAATAATGTCCGCAAAAAAAGTTGGAAAGCAAGGTCTTGGTTGGATATCTTGATTGAAAATGTTTTAAAGTGGACTGTATACAATGTGAGAAGCACAATAAAACGATTTGTTTCGATTTTCACTTTATTGTACAAATGCTTTGTGTGCCTGAACAAAAAACGCTGTTGGCCTCGTGGCTCCTTGATGATTGATGTCTGTCTTCTTCTGCGCAAGCCCGGTTACTCTAGGTAGGCGCATGTGCCAAGTTCAGTAGCGCACTCAACATAATTTAAATATATACATTAAATGGTTAAACATACCGGCCTCCTTGAAAGGCTCGACTTTCAAACGACAAATAATATAAAAAATTATGAAATTTATATGTGTTTTCAAACAACTTAAAAGTAAAATGTCAAAATAAATGTCAATCACTAAGAAACACTTTTTAAACGTCTATGGGTAGGACGCAAATTTCTGACACCGCCCTCTTCGGGATTCCATTCTTCGCACGGAGGGTAACTACTCTAGTGATGCCATCGCTGCCTGGATGCAGCTTAACAATGCGAGCTAAAGCCCAATACAATGGCGGCGAATTCTTATCCTTCAATAAGGCGAGAGCTCCTATATTGAGAAGTTCTTTACTTGCAGTTTTCCACTTTACACGTTGCTGCAAAGTTGAGACGTATTCGGAAGACCAACGTCGCCAATAATGATGATACATTTGCTGCAGTGCATGATACGTTGATAGCCTGTTAACTGGTATTTGCTGAACGTTTGATTGAGGTATGGCCTTCAACACGTCGCCAATTAAAAAGTGACTGGGAGTTAAAGAACAAAGGTCGTTGGGATCATCGGTTAATGGGATGAGAGGTCTAGAATTAAGAGTGGCCTCCACCTGAATGCATAGGGTGGTAAAATCTTCCAAAGACAAGCAGTTTAGACCTATCACTCTTTTTAGATGATATTTGGCCGATTTCACAGCCGATTCCCACAAACCACCCATATGCGGGCTGTTCGCAGGGTTAAAATGCCACCGAATTCCTTGTGTGTCACAAAATGTAGAAAATGAATTGTCTTGTTCTAATGTTTTTAGGAACGATCGCAAATCATTGTTTGCTCCAACGAAACATCCCCCATTGTCAGAATATATATCACTGCATAGACCGCGCCGTGAAAAAAATCTTTTGAGGACGTTTAGAAACGAATTTGCAGTTAAATCAGTTGCTACCTCTAAATGCACAGCCTTGGTAGTCATGCAAATAAAAATACACAAATATGCCTTTATAAATTTTCTATTTCTGTGCTTAACTTCCTTGACCGAAAATGGCCCCGCGTAATCGATGCCACTGCTTAAAAACGGTCTAGCTTGTGCGAAGCGTACGCTAGGTAAGTTTCCCATATTTTCATTGTAAGAGCGAGGCTTTACTCGAAAGCAAGTTATATACATTGATGTAAAATCTTTTTGACAATTTGTTTACCCCGCATTGGCCAAAAGTTGTTTCTGAAAGAGGCCAAAGTTGCTTGAGCACCAGCGTGTAATAATAATGTATGCTCTCTTTCGATTAGAAGGCGCGTGACGTGACCATTATGAGGTATGACGTAAGGGAATTTTTTGTCAAATGAAAAGTTTGAATTGACAATTCTCCCCCCTACCCGCAATAAATGATCGCTATCTAAAAATGGGTTTAAAGTTAACAATTTTGAATGAGCGTTTAGCGGTTTATTTTTAATTAAACATTTTATTTCTTCCGCAAAATGCACTGATTGCGTTGCCCTTATAATACTTTGTTTTGCCAGTTTTAATTCGTGCACTGTGAGTTTTGTACCGTATATTCTATCATGTTTTGCACGTAATGTGTTACCTTTAAATCGTAAAATCCACGCTATGACTCTGTTTAATTTGTCGAAATTAGAATATCTCTCGAATATCGTACTATCAGCTATAATTACATTTTGTGTTAACGCGGAATTTTTTACCTCTGATAATTCATTGAGTGGTAAAAAATTATTATTCGTGACCGGTCGATTAGGATTGCTTAGAAAGAATGGCCCGTTCCACCACATGTCGCATTCGAGCAGCTGACTGGGTAGTGATCCTCTCGAGATGATGTCAGCCGCGTTATGTTCGGATTTTACATGTTGCCAATTTTCGATTTTGGATTTTCCTTGTATGTCCGCTACGCGGTTTGCTACAAATGTTTTTAAAAGTGCGGGTTCCGTATTTAACCACGATAAAACGATGGTTGAATCAGTATAATAAAAAATGTTAGATATACGACAAGTAAAAGCCTCCATGAGCTTAGCTGTCAGATTCGTTGCTAATAAAGCTGCGTTTAGCTCCAAGCGTGGCAACGTGACAACCTTTAAAGGTGCTACTCTTGATTTAGCACAAATTAAACGTACAGAGCATTGTCCGGAGTTATCTACAGTTCGTAGGTATGAACACGCACCATACGCGATAGTAGATGCATCGCTGAAAGTGTGAATTTCAATAATATTGGCTTTGGGAACTGTTATTTGTCAAGGAATTTTAATTGTAGCCAAAATAGGTAATTCCTTTTGTAAATGAATAAACTCTGAAATTATTGGTGAAGGAGCAATTTGATCCCAATCTACTTTGTGCTGCCAAAGTTTTTGCATGATAACTTTGGCTTTAACAATTACTGGACCGACCAAGCCCAATGGATCGAATAACTGAGCAATTACGGAGAGTATTTCGCGTTTTGTGAAATTGTTATTTTCAATTTGTATTGAATCTGTGCTGAAATGTAGCGTGTCTGATTGAGAGTTCCAGACAAGCGCTAAAGTTTTTGATTGGTCATCGGTTGATAGATAATGATCTGGTAGATCTGAAATGTTAATATCGTTGAAAATGTTTGGTTTGTTAGTTTTCCACTTCCGAAGAGGAAAGGATCCACTTTCTAAAATGTTGGTGATGTTGGTGTCTGTACCAGTGATGAGTTCATCAACATAAAAATCGCCAGTTATTACTTGTGATGCTACTGGGTACTTTTTACTGTTTTCTAAAGCGAGTTGGTGCAAGCATCGTATAGCAATGAATGAAGCTGGAGCTGTGCCGTATGTTACGGTGTTTAATGTGTAGACTTCTAGAGGCAGGTTTGGATCCGAACGCCACATAATTCGCTGTAAATCACGTTGCTCTTCTACAATTTCCACCTGCCGATACATCTTCTCTATGTCCGCTACCATTGCTACATTGTGTTGTCTAAAACGAATGATGATAGCAAAAAGATCTTCCTGTATTGTAGGACCCACCATTAGAGTATCATTCAACGAAATACCGTTTCCTGTTTTGGCGGATGCATCGAACACCACTCGTAGTTTAGTGGTTGCACTATCCTTCACGACACCATGATGTAGTAGGTAAAAAACTTCCTTTCCATCCACTTCCGTTGCCCACGTCGGCACCTTGGTCATGTGCCCGAGTTTTTCATATTCCCTCATGAACTCCGAATATTGTTGACGTATGACTGTATCATTGATCAGTTTACTTTCTAATTTGTGAAACCTTTTAATCGCATTCATCTTCGAATTCTCCAAATCGCCTACATCTTCGCGAACTGGCAACGTCGCACGAAATCTGCCAGTTTCGGTCTGCTGAATTGTTTTTAGGAAATGTTCTTCGCATTGTTTTTCTTCAATCGTCCGTTTGGTTTTGTTATCGTCTTGGTATTCCTCGATTTTCCAAAATTTCTCAATTGCGTTTTCAAGCGTAGTTGTGATTAAATTACATGATATGGTATTACTACTGTTATTTTGAATTGAATAATTTTGATATATGGGTCCCGATATGACCCATCCAAATAATATTTTCTGAAGTATCGGTTTACCATCGCCGAGCTTAAATTGCCCATCCGCTAAAATATCCCAAAAGGCACCTGCGCCTAAGAGAATATCCAGTTTGGCGGATTTATCGAATTCAGGATCCGCAAGAGTAATGTGTTTCGTTTCGGTATATTTAAATGTTGACAATCGATTTTGAAGTTTGGAATATTACCCGCTATTTGGTTTATAACTAAAAATGTAGCATTTTGTTGAAAAGAATTGTTTTCTCTTGAAATTATATCAATATTTAATTGATCTGTGATATTAGTAGTAACCTGATTAACACCGATCACTGGTAAGTTTATTTTGGTAGTACCGATATTTAATTTTCGCGCAAGGTCAGAGGTTATTAGATTTGATTGAGAACCCGAGTCTAACAATGCACGTGCTTTGATTAAATTGCCTGATTTGTCTTTGAGGAATACAGCCGCTGTGCTAAGAAGAACATTTTGTTTTTTATTATTTAGATGATGTGTGATTGATGAGAGTTGGATAGTTTCTTGAGGTGCGTCTGTGTTTTGTATATTTTCAATTGCCAAATGTGTGTTTGTGGCTAATGAAGGATTGCTGTGATTTTGTGTTTGAATGTTGTCTCGATGAATTAGTGTGTTATGTTTCTTTTGACAAACCTTGCAGGTTCCACGAGTGCAAGAATCTGACCTATGATCACCTCTGAGACAATTAAAGCATAATTTTAGTTTAATTACCTCGTTTTGTCGCGTTGAACTTGGTAACTTAAGGAATTTTTTACATGAATAAATGTAATGATCTTGATCTTTGCAATAAGCGCATTGCGCCTGCGTGATGGCACATGTGATTGTTTGACCTTCACCTCGTGAGGGATATTTAGAATTAATTTTGTTTGTTTGTATACTGTTATTTGCATTTTTGTGCGTGTGATTATAATAGTTAGATTTTAACATGGTTTGCTGATTATCAGTTTTTTCTTTGCTTTCTAAATATTCACAACGATTTACTAAAAAGTCGAGAAATTCTGACAATGGTGGAGGTTCTCTTTTATTTTGTACATGTAAATGTTCATGCCAACGTTCCCTAGTACGTGCGTCTAGTTTAATTTTTAATAGTTGAATTAATAGGCGATCCCACGAATCAGTTGGTTCACCTAGAGCTTTGAGTGAAGTAATTAGTTGTTTGAATGTGTCAGTTAAATTTCTTAAAAAAGGAGCTGATTCCTTAGTAATTACTGGCATGTTAAATAATTCTTCTACATGTTTGTCTATAATAATTTTTTTGTTTTCAAATCGTTCTCGCAATATACGTAAAGCTACTAAATAATTCTCATCTGTCAACTCAAGTTGCTGAATTAATTTTTCTGCCTCACCCTTAAGTCGGCCCTGTAAATAATACAACTTTTCTACTTGAGATAACTGCTGATTCTGGTCAACTAATGCCTGAAATCTTTGAATGAAAAATACCCATTTTTTTTATCGCCATCAAAGATAGGTAAGTCAATTGGTGGCAGTGTAATTTTTGAATTTACAGTAACACTATTGTTGAACAAATTATTTTGACTAGCTACATTATGACTAGCTGTTATTCTGGCTTGTATGTTGCTGTGAAACTCTACAATTTTATTTTTAGCGCCGGCTTGTGCTTTGAAGAAGCTGTTTTCGAATGTTTCACGATATTCTGAATTAATTGTACACTTTTCTAGCGATTCTATTCGTGACTGAACTTGTTCGAAATGGTTGAAAATACTCGATACGTGGTCTAAACGTGATTCTAATTCTAATAAATCGGATTCGTTGGCTCATTTAATGAAATTTATAAACCTATTCAGCTTTTCGATAACTACATCGCGTTGCTCTTTTAACTCTAGAAAATATCGGTTTTGTCCGATTTCGATTGATCTACTTTTGACACATTTACTTCATTTTCTCCTGCTAACATTGTGATGTTTTGTGAGAACCGACTAAATGAAATGAACTAGTTTGCAGTAAAATACTTTAGAGATTCAGAATGAAATAATATCGATTTTAATGATTTGAAATCCCTATGCATGCAGATGATAAAATGGAACAAACTTACGGTTTGAAAGAATAAATGATTTGCACTACACTTTTCAGCCTGTGATTGTCTGATTGTTGTAAGTACTGTCTTGAATTGTTGAATCAGCGTGAACTATTGCCGCTGCTTTTACACTAAATTCGCTCGAAGAGACCAAAATGGTTGGATATCTTGATTGAAAATGTTTTAAAGTGGACTGTATACAATAAAACGATTTGTTTTGATTTTCACTTTATTGTACAAATGCTTTGTGTGCCTGAACAAAAAACGCTGTTGGCCTCGTGGCTCCTTGATGATTGATGTCTGTCTTCTTCTGCGCAAGCCCGGTTACTCTAGGTAGGCGCATGTGCCAAGTTCAGTAGCGCACTCAACATAATTTAAATATATACATTAAATGGTTAAACAGGTCTTATTATACGCGATAAATCATAATCAAAATATTATTAATTTCATGAAAAAAGAGGCAGATGAAGGAGTTACTATTCCTTTAAAAAATTACAGGTATGTATCGAGATTTAATTCGAGAAGTAGGTTGAAGAAATGCAGAATTTACACATTTTTATATAGGCACCTACTTATTGAGTGTCATATTTTAAATTAGAATATTAACATTTTGTGATATTTCAGGGAAAGAGTACTAGCTGCTACTGGGGTGTCAAGGTCTACTTTCCAGAAGATATCAAAAGAAGTTCAATAAGTTGAGTGGAGAGGGCCAAGCACATCTTTTCAATCGCCGAAAAAAATACGTAACACTAAAAAAAGAAAGCTGGATCGTATCTCGCCAGAGGCCGTAATATATGTTATACTGATGAAACTTACATACACAGCAGCCATGTTAAAGACGGAGGCTGGTACGATGAGACTCTAAAAGGAATGAAGAAGCCAATTTCTAAAGGCCAACGGCTGATTATAATACATGCTGGTAGAGAAAAAGGATTCGTAAAAAACTGATAATTTATATTTAAATCAGGTAAGTTTGAATACTTGTATTTTTTAAAATAGAATTAGTGATGGCTAAAATATCGATATTTCGGCATATCGTATACCGAAAATTATGAATATTAATGTCAATATCTAAATTCAGATTCCAGTGTCGACCAGACTTAGCCAGAATAGAAAAAATATTTTTTTGTACAATTGCATTTAAATTGCGATAGCAATAGAATTATAATATACTTACTATATACTATATACTTGTTTGTTTTTGCAGGTACATAAATTGGTGATTACCATAAAGACATGAATAATCAAAATTTCATGACATGGGTTCAAAAGCAATTGTTGCCGAATCTGCCTGAAAGGTCCGTCCTCGATATAGACAACGCAGCATACCATAATGTACCAATAAAAAACATATTACGACGGCTTCTAAAAAAGAAGAAATGTTAAACTGGCTAACAAAAAATGGATTACCAGCAGACCCCAAACTAACAAAACCGGAACTATACCGCATTTTTCAAGAAAATGAATTTCGTTTCTCCATAAAGTACAAACTAGACGAACTGTTACAACAACATGGGCACCGTGTACTACGTTTACCTCCTTATCATCCAGAACTAAACCCGATCGAAGAAATCTGGGCGTTAGTAAAAAATTGGGTAGTTGCGCACAATACAACGGCACTCGCTAGGCAAAAATTTGAGGAGGTATCGGAACAAGAGTGGTATAATATTTGCCAACATGTTAAAAAATATGAGAATGACCTTATACAAAAAGAGCACACCTTAGACCACACTCTAGATCACTTAATATTTACAGTAAACACGGGTTCATCGGAAGAAAGTGAAGACAAAAACAGCGAGGATACTGATAGCTTATTAGAGGATTAACTAGGATGTTCTGATAGCGAATAATGTTTTTTTTTTTTTTTAATTAACGACATAGATAAAATATTACACTCAACACGTGCAAACACTGCGTTTATTATAAATATACCATGCACACCAAACCTCTATGCAATAAACAGTTGCTATTTCTATAAGATAGTAACAACTAAGTAATATCCTACTGTAATATATGTTTAAATCTTTAAAATATATTTTTTTGTAAATAAGAAATAAGAACCTACGCCACTGGTATATCAGTCTGAAGCGACAGAGAGGGAATATTTTAAAGTGAGGCAGACGATAACTAGTTGATGACGCCTGTGGCATTTTCTTAGTTGATTCGTACTTTACATGTTGATTGGTTGATTGTACAATGAATCGACACTGAGGACATACAGACAGCTGCCGAAAATTTGTTGAATGAACATATCACAAAACTAGAAGTCCTTAAAAGATACTATGAAGATAAGAAGAATATTCACATTGAGAAATCCAAGACATGTACTACTATTACCACACTCACTATTCGACTGCCTGACGCCTGTTTCGACGTTCTCCGTTAGTCTCTATGTGTTTTGTACAAACCAAAAAAATATTACCGAGTATAATTTCATTTAAGATCGTCAGTTGATTGAATTAGTAAACTCACTAAAGGCATTGAACAAAATATGTAATTTGATTACATATCTATCATTACTCAGATTGAATTAGAACAACTTCCAAATTCAGTGGTAAGTTCAATAATTACTCATCTTGTACTGATTACTGTGGACAATTTAAATTTTGGTATCACTTAAATAAATACTAACAAATCATGTGTTTTTATATAAAACATCGTAGTTATGAAAAAGCTACTTTCGAGTAGATAAACTCAAATATTTGAGATCCCTAAAATCCTTTTCGTAGAAAATATGTATTGTTTTAATTTTTGTTTCCGCTCAACTCCTTCATTATCTCGAAGTCGAGCAACATTAAGTAATAACTAATTGAACCATACGATAGGATCGGGAAATATAAAAAGCTTTTCTTTGGTGATGGGATGGTTGAAAAATGTTTTTAAAGAATTTAAATTTTAAAAATCTGTCCCCACTTTCATGAATAAATTCAAGGCATTTTTTTTGTAAATTAGTTTTTCCTTGCCCTTGCAAAATGAAGTAACCCTTGCTTCGGATAATTCATCAGTATTCATGTTTATTTCCTGTTTTTATTTTTTATTGGAACCTCAATATCAGTGACATTATTAGAACATTTTTCTTATTGGTTATAAGAGAGTCCTCACTCTTGGAAGCACTAAAAGTTTCAGATGAGTATAATAATTCAATTTAGGAAAATATAGATGGAGCGGATCTTTCAGACTGATGTAAAATACAGAATATGCAATAAATATGCATATTGATGAGTATGATTTACAGAATCTAAATGCTTTTAAGAGGTTGACAATATCTAATATTAATGAATGAATCATCTCTTCCCAAATAGTAATTACAAAGCCAGATCGATATGTCCATCAATTTTTGAATTTCCCGCCTGCCAACTGAAACGGCAACACTGCACATGTCAATATGCTTCATGGAAGAATATCGTTATTTTTCTGCAATTTGTTCACTAGTGTCTCTGGATGGCGATAGACTTGCCGAACCATATCGAAATGGTTTTTTTTTATATATTTTAATCGGTGTCTTACACTAATTCGATGTCGGTAAAATTGCGGTATCAAGTCGCCATGATCTTTCTCTATTTTTATCAGTTTGAGGATAATTTTGACTGGATGCTGTAGGTCTGACGGATTTAAATCGGATTAATCTTTTTCTTGAAAGCATCTTGTGAGATTTTTCAGTTTGTGGTTTAGTTGTAAGTGGATATAGAATTGGAGGACTAAAGTTTTCATGTAGTGCTCTGACTCCACTGGATATTAGCGGTATTGAGGAATTATACCGAGACATCTTATGTATCTGTATTCGTTTGCGATAAAATGGCTACCTTTGTTTGAGTGTTTAGATATTTTTCGAGTGACATATTAGTCTTATTTTTTTTTTCATTCCATAGGGGAGTATCAGTGGAGTAACGCAAACTTATTTGTTGATAAATCGATAACTTCTTACAATATAAAATTGTAGATTTCGTACGAATGTAGAGCAAAGACAAAAGTAGCTAGATGCATTGAAAATACAGGAAAAAGATTTACCAGAAGAAGTTTATATTTGTGGATCTCATTTCAAAGCAGACAATTTTCAATGGAAGAAAATTTCAAGCTGCTTATACAATAAAGGAGTAAACAGTATAAAAAAGAACAACATTGAAATTGTATTAAAACATACATATAGAACAAACGAAGTAAAGCTAAATCCTAAAATATACGCAGAACTTCTTTGAAATAAACAAATTTAGTTCTGTCTAGAGGTTGAGTAAATACATCAAGATTATTATCTTTGGAATTTACATAATCTATATATAACTTAGTAAATACAGGGTGTTTCTATATTCGACCGACAATGCTTTACCACAGAGATCTCAATGAATGATTCATTTTGATATAGAAATACGAACCATTACGGGGCTTAGTTGTTGAGACTGAAGCAAATTTCTTTTAAATTGCCTGAATATTTCTAGTTGAAAAACTAATAACCTTTTATGGAACTAAAACGATCTTTTTTTCTTTTTTATAATTTCAAAACTTTCCCATTTTCTGAACAATTTTCGTGTTCATTGGCAAACAGAAACATCATCTAAATAGTTTTAGTTTGAAAATAACAAGGTACAAGACATCAATCACTAAACAATATAAGTTAAATTCACTTTATTTACAATCCAAATTACAAATATAATGATATGAATATTCACTATCTTGGGAAATTTAAATTCCGGGATCTGATCAAAGTTTATTTCGAACTCTATTTTCCATAGATCATCCAATTGTTTTATTCTAATTTCACAAAATCTGGTTGTAATTGTGAAGAATCAGCGTTCATGTCCAATTTGATGGAGAAGCAATTGAACTAATTGAACTATTCATATCATTTTATAATTTCAGTAACTGTGTGTCCTCAAAAGTATATTATTCCTCTTCTAAGCCTATCCAAAACTTTATATCTCCATTTTTTGATTCTGCTTGATTGAAATGGTTTTTTCTATCAGATCACCAGATGCAACATTTTCCTACAGACAAATTTAGAAATTACTATAATTAAAATTGGTATTTTCATCCTCAAATCTACTTGATGAAGGACTGGCTTTTCTACTACATTCGCTTCAGTATTGTTATTTGATTCTGAATTTGGACTTAAATCAACAAATTTTCTCACTTTTTCTATACACTTCCTGGCTCTTGCATCTTCATTAATATCAAGTTATTTATTGAGTTATGCATTTCTATGATGTATAAATCTTAAAAAATTTTCAAAAGCGTTTGTAAATGAAAACCTGACAAATTTTCTTCAAATTCAATGGCATCAACAATTCTATAACTATATTTCAAAATCCATGTTGTTCGCTTTGGATGTTTTCACCAGACCTACCTGAAAACTTTTAAAATTTCTATACAAAATCTGTTACACTGGAATTTTCTAGAAAACCAAAATAACTTCACATTTTTCAATAATTATTTTTGTCCTCACTTCAAAATTAGGAGTTGGTTACATATTCATTGGAAAGTTTAATCAAGACAGATAAAGTGTGTTAAGTAAATGGATTACAAAAAAATCTGAGTGAAGATCAATTATAGAAACGAACACTATTATACCAACTCGAAAACAATCTTTCTATATAGAGAAAATTCTAATTTCAAATTAACTTCTGTTAATAATGTGACTTTTCATTATAAGAAACTTTTTAATCAAGAAAAATGGCAAGTAACAAAAGCAGTTCTATACGAATCCCATTATATTATTATCGAAAAAATTTGAGAGCATTCAATTGCTATTTTTCAAAGACCATAAACTAGAAAATAATTATAATAATAATAATTTCAAATTGTTCACAGTATCCAGTACAAGATGAGTAATTATTGAACTTACCACTGAATTTGAAAGTTGTTCTATTTCAGTCAAAGTAATGATAGTCTTTCCTTTAAGAAATAATCCTTTGATAATTTGCAGTTATTACAAATACCAAAAACAGTTGATATCTTATAAATAACCTCTTCCTGTAGTTTTTTGTATCTTTCGACCAAACGGATCAAATTACATATTTTGTTCAATACCTTTAGTGAGTTACTAATTCAATCAAATAACCATCTTATATCAAATTATACGCAGTAATATTTTGTTTGTTTGTTTTGTACAAATCACATAGAAACTAGAGGTGAACATCGAAACCGGCGTCAGACATATAATAGTGAGTGTGGTGGTACTGGTGGTAGCAGAAGTAGTAAAAGCAGCACACAAATTGCTACTTCAGTGTGTTTTATGTTTCGAAGTTTTGTTGGCACATTTCTATAGTAAATTTGTGTTCAAATAAAACTAGTATTTGATATTATTTCATTCACACATTCTATTCTAGATAAAACAAAAGCATAAACGAATACAGTTACATAGCAATGTTGCCTAGCTTATATTTTTTCATAAACATTCTCGCCAAAATTATTTTCTTCTTCTTTTTTTAGATCAATTGTGGGGATTATTGTCAATTAACCAAATTTAGTGAGAACTAGAGCCAGATTCTTATTGATTTTTAATAATATTACGATGTATGAATAAATATTTTTGAAACGTAACATGCATCCAGCTAATAAATAAATTGTAAAATTTGACAACATTGAGGTTTACTGTAAGTTGGCTTCAATTATATTCAAACATGTCAGCTGGGTTCATCTTTTTTATTCGTCCAAGGTCAAAGTAAACCAAAGTTTCAAACAAAAAAACTTCGTAATTCATTATAATGATAGGAACGGAATTGGTATCTAGTCGGAAAACTTATTTATGTTTAAGTTTTATACGTGAATATTAGGTGAATACAGTTTAAGTAATGAAGTAAATTTTGATTGAAAATGTATATTTTTAAAATTTTGATTCTTATAGTAGGTATGTACAATTATTTCTCACATTTTCTACACCTTTAACTAGGTAATTTGATATTGCATGTCGTATTCTTTCATCTGATTTTGTCATCATAATCATCATCTTATTGATGTCAGAGTTTTGAACTTAATATACCTTTACGTACTTGTGTATTTGAAAACGCTCACATACACACCACAATGTTTTATGTTGATGAATATGATTTAAACAAGCTAAATGCTTTTAAGATGTTGGCAAGTATTTGAATATCTTTTTTAATAACAAGTATAAGCGTTACACCAATATTGGAAGTAGTTTACTAATAATTTATTTTTAGGTAAAGGAGCGTGATTTCTTATTTACCAAAATGGCCTTTAATAAAAAAGAATTGTACATACTCTAACATATTCACCAATTCCTCAATGGTAGCTTGATCTGAACTGGGCCTGGAAGTTTGTATTGTAATGTCTTTTAAAGTCCAGTTACAAAAAAAGAATTAGTTTATTGAAGTAGCAACTAGAGAACCGCATCTACCCGGTTTTGAAGATTTTTGCAGTGATTTTATTATTTAGGTAAAATTTTTGGAAATGTGATAAAACAATCCAGGACAACATTTTTTTTTTAAATATTTACCTATATATAATGATTGATTTAATAGAAGCGTTTGGATGGATTCACATGAGGACCTTTAGTAGCTTTGCAGTACCTACCTTATGGAATTGCAAGATAAAGATCATTCAAGTGAACTGTGGTATTTCTGCACAATAAATATGTGATAGAAAAGATCCTCGTATTGTTCTGACCCATCTTACTTGTTTTATTCATATTTCTGAGGTAAGAAAATAATATATTGAGTAATTTTTGTTTGATTAAATTCTTTAAAGAAACTCTACCCCAATTGTGAAGAATAAGTAACTTGTAGTTTACAACGAATTGATGAAAAATGTTGCCAATGAATTGATATTTCTCTAAATATTAACATTTTTCCAATAAATTCACTCTATCAAAATAATTGGTAGTTGCTCAACAATATTTGATATAAAATCATATAGTTTCTTAAGTATTTTAGGTGACTTTCCTTGAAAATCTCATACTAGTCTGAAAAAAATAACTTTAGCAATGTCATGTTTCCATAATTATTTCCAATTATTGTCTTACCAGTTTTTAAATAAGAACTTTCAAGTCACTTACCATTTCATCACTTTAATCACTTTATACGAATTCAACACTAAATCTGCCAATGAAACTGAATAATTAATGAAGAATTTTCTTGAAAAGTCCTGCATGCATATGACATGGCGAGTGTAAATTTAGCTTAGCCAATACATTTTAATGCAACTTAATGGTTTATTGTACTCCATGTCAAAGGTATTTTAAAGTTGTTGAATAATCAAGAAACATGTTTGTTTGAATTGGGTGAGGTAATGCCGTTTCTACTGACACATACCCACACACTTATGTTTTATTTTTTTAGCTCCTCAACAACCAGTTGAAAGTATATTGTTATCAAATCATTCTAATAGAAGCAAAAACGTTGAGAGAACGAAAAGGGTACAGTATTCTTTTCAAAAAAAGTCCTAAACAACAAAATGTAGGCTTACAGCTGTCGTATGGAAGGTATCTATTTGATATTAATTATTATGTATTTCTAAATGTTTTCACACATTTTTTCTTAGCTTTTCAACTCTATGTCACCCTTTACTGTTATGAGATATATAGAATAATTGTAGATAAGTATAATTTTGAATATGCCTCTTTCTGTTACTCCTTTTAATTTTGTTAGTACATGTCTTCTTTTTCCCTCGATGTATTATTTTTAATGCAGAAGATCAAAATTCATAATTTTCATTACTAAAGTGGAGTTTATCACTTCATTGCATCATAATCCTTTTTTTTTCGTGTTTAATACTCATCGAATTGATTCCTTAATAACATATATAGCTGTCATAAAAACTCCCGATCTCATTTTTTACATTGCTGACTTGCTATACTATTATGACAAAAAATTTTTGTAAATTACTGACATCCAATCAAATTTTACTTTGAAAATTTCTGAATTGTTAAACAAGATATTTTCTTCCATTTTCCTGATTTCCATGTCTCTTCTTATTTCAACTTATGCAAGAAGTTATAACTTCATAACTTTCACAGTATGTAATGTATCTTAAATATTCATATTGTTCTAACAATTTATGCGTTTAAAAAAAAGTAAAGGTGATAGGAAGCTTTTGTTTTTTTATAAACATCGCTAGAGTGAAGATTTTTTAACGATATATAATTTGTTTCGATATCTTTTTGCTAACCAGAGTTCTAATTGGACCATTTCGACGAAATTCCAAGTTGCATGATTTGCGAAATTTATCAATGCAAGGGTGAAAACAATGTAACGGCTTTTTGTGATGGTTACTGAGCATATAGATTTTTTTTTCATTCTCTCTCAACCATAATAGCTATGAAAGTTAAGTTGGCAACCCAAATTTTAAGTAGGTATAGATATATTTTCGAGATCAAATCTTACTTTCTTCTTTTTTGGAGGGCTAACGTTTTTATTCAGTGTTCTGACTGACACTGGATATTGACGGTATTGCGGAATTATACTGATACATCTTAACTAGACATGATTTTTTCCTTGGAGGTTTATCGTTATTTTCCTAAATAAAAATATTTTCAAGACCAAGAAAATAATTTTGATGAAAAAGTTTATGAAAATATATAAACTAGGCAACATCGCTATGTATCTGTATTCGTTTGCGATAAAATGGCTGCCTTTGTTCACTAAAAACTGAGAAAGCATTTTGAATAGATTTGTTGGAGTGAAATATTTTTGAGTGTTTAGATATTGTTAAAGTGACGTATTAGTCTTAGTTTTAATTTTTAGAAAAGCTTTTTATATTTCCCTATTCCAGTCATATGGTTAAATTAGTTACTTACAAAACTCTACAGAATAGGATACTCAAAAATTGTATATTCTTTTTCTGTTCAAGGTCAAATATCTTTAACTTGATAGTTAATCTGTAGTTTTGTCGTTTTTCAGTTTTATGGAAAAAGTAGATTAGATAGTTACATATTTTTATCGTATTCCTACGTCACATCGTTGTGAAGAAGTGATTCATGAGTAAAAATGCAAATAAAATTTGAAAACTTCATTTTTTTGGCCAGCTTATATAATACCAACAAAATACTTCATCAAATTAAAAACAAACAATATCACTTTTGCATAAAAATGTACCAACTCAATACTCAACGAAAAGTATATTAATCAGTTGTTCTACAGTTTAGAGACTAGGTACCTAATCATTATAATTACCTAATTATAAAATAATCTTTCTGGCTTTCTGAGTGGCAAATTTATCAATACTTTTAGAAGCACTTAAAGTTTCAGGTAAGTGAAACTACAAAATTTCCAACAGACAATAAATACCTTTCAGATGTTAAGTCTAAACACTGCTAAGAAGTACCCGGTTTAATATCCCCAAATTTAACATAACTTTTTGCCGGAAAACAATATTCTTTGTAAATAAGCTAATTCTTTTATCAATTACACATTCTTTTTCAAAAATATTTTTTCAGGATTTTCTTCCATTGAAAATTGTCTGCTTTGAAATCTTTTTCCTGTATTTGATAATGTTGGAGATGAAGAAAAATATGATAAGGTCATAGAAAAGTTTGAAAATCACTGCATGCCCTTTAAAAATGAGACATTTGATAGATTCAAGTTTAACACGCGCTGTCAGCAAGAAGGGGAAGACTTTGATAACTTTCTTACGGCAATAAGAAAGTTAGCAAAGCCATGCAAGTTCGCAACATTGCATGATTCTCTGGTAAGAGATAGAATAGTAGCTGGTATATTAGATGCAGAGGTACAAGAAAGGCTCTTCAGAGTGAAAAAGTTGACTCTCAGTCAGGCAGAAAACATATGTAGATCCTCAGAAGCAAGTAAAAAGCAAGTTCATAATATAAGAGGGAATGCAACACAAGTGGATGCAGTCAAGAAGCATTATCAATCTTATAGCAGTAGCAGTGCATACGAGTGCTTCAAATGCAAGACAAAACATAGTCCCAGAAACTGTCCTGCCTTCGGGAAGACCTGTTCAGTATGTAAAAAGCCAAATCATTTCGCAGTGGTCTGCTATAATAGGCAGCAATTTAAAGGTAAGGAAAAGATTAGAAGTAAGAAGAAAACGCATGAGGTTGAGAAGAGTGGGTCAGAGAATAGCAGTAACGAGGGAGAATCAGACACACCATATTTAGATTTAGTGACACTTGACCAGGTGAAGTTTAAGAATAAGAATAAAGATATTTGGACTGAGAATGTATTAATAGATAACGAGTACATTACTTTTAAGATAGATACGGGTGCGAATTGTAACTGTTTGCCCATAAAGTTTGTTAGGAAGATAGGAGCAGAGAATAAAATAGTAAAAAATAGACTATCGTTGAACACATATGGTAATAATAAAATAAAAGCTAAGGGGTATGTAATATTAGATTGTATGGTTAAAAGAAAATTTTCTAAAATTAAATTTATTGTTGTTGATTGTGACAGTATGCCTATTTTGGGATTAAACACCTGTTTCAAGCTTGAATTAATAAAACAAGTTAGTGAAGTTAATAATAAAAATAATTTTTTAACAAAAAATTCTGAGGTTTTTGAGGGTACTGGTAAAGTACCATATAAATATAAGATAGTACTAAAACAAAATGCAGTTGTTCCATATTCTAGTAACTGCAGAAGGGTGCCAGAAACATTAAAACTAAAATTAAAGAAGGCACTAGATGATCTTGAAAACAGGGATATAATTTCCAAGATAGAACAACCAACAGAATGGGTCAATAATATTGTAATTATACAAAAACCAACAGGAGCATTAAGGATATGCCTAGATCCAATCAAACAATAAGGGACAAACGAGAGCTCAGTCCAGGAAACAAGGAGAGGCAGTAATCATTGACGTAGGCGACCGAATCTATGCTGATTTACTGAAGGAGGTTAAAAAAGAAGTGCAAGAGAAAGGATTAAGTGACAGTGTTGGGGGTGTCCGCATGACGAAGTCCGGGAACCTACTCCTCAAAATGGAGGAAACAGCTGGGGGCGCAGAACGACTAGTTGAAGCTCTTAGGGGAAGGAATGGAGTTAAAGCGCTAAGAGGAGTCCAAAAAGCGGAGGTTGTCCTCCATATTAAGAACATTGATGCTGTCGCTAGCAAACAAGAAGTGGAAGCTGCTATCAGAGACATCGACAAGGGAAGAAAACCAACAGGAGACATAAGAGTTGGCTCTTTGAGGCCTGACTATGGCGGGACACAAGCAGCTACCGTCTTTATGCCAAAAGAAACTGCCGATAGCCTACTCAAAATGGGCAAAATAAGAATTGGTTTGGTAAACTGCAGTGTGAGAGAAAGGGTGAGAGTGGACTCGTGTCATCGATGCTGGGAAATTGGTCATATAGCCAAATTCTGCAAGGGCCCTGATAGAACACGACTGTGCATACAATGTGGGGGAGATAACCACCAGAAAAAAGACTGCACGAAAGAAGCTCACTGCGTACTATGCAACATCCCCGGTCATAGGCCACTTTCCCTAAAGTGCCCTTTATATAGAGGAGAGATAAAAAGGCTGCGAACAAACCGTCAACAAAATGTTCAAACTAATTCAAATTAACCTAGGTAGGCGTATTCCAGCACATGACTTACTGCGACAAACAACAGCTACAAATGAAATAGACATTGCAATCATAAGCGAACCAAACAAGAATTTAGCTAAAAAGAGCGGCTGGTTCACAGATATCAATATAGATGCAGCAATTTGCTTACCAGCAAGCAAGCACATATCGATACAAGGTTGGGGACAGGGAAATGGATTTGTCTGGATTGACTGCATCAAAATCACTATATATAGCTGTTATATGTCGCCAAATATAAGGCTCGAAGAGTTCCAACATTTACTGAATGAACTGAAAAATAGTATGGCTACACGGAAAAATAAGTGATGGTTTGCGGGGACTTCAACGCGAAATCAATGATGTGGAGCTCAACAACAAATGATTCTAGAGGCGATATTCTTTCTGAATGGGCCTCAGAACTAAACTTAATTTCACTGAACACCGGATGTGAACCTACCTTCCGTAGAGGCCAAAGCTCATCCATTATCGATATAACATTCGCGGCAACCAATATAGCGCCTTTAGTAACGAACTGGAGAGTGTCTGAAGAGGAAAATCTTACAGACCACAATTACATTTATTTTGATATAGCTATTAAGAAAGATAGCGTAAGAACGAAGATGAAGAGCCGCGGCTGGAGGGTGGATACGACACAAATGGATTACTTCATAAATGAACTGCGAAGCAAATTACCATCAAGAGAACAAACCTTAAAGCCAGAGAGATTAATTGAGAACATCAGCCATGCATGTGATAATACATTCCAACGAAAGGGTATCCCAAGTGACAGGAAAAAACCAGCTTACTGGTGGTCAGCGGAAATCGCCGAGACTCGGAAAAAATGCCTTACACGGAAGAGAAATATGACAAGGCTCAATAAAAAACCTAATATATCGCAAGAACAAAAAGATACATCCCGGCAAGCCTACAAAGAAGAAAGAGCGCGGCTAAAGAATGCCATCCTAAGAGCAAAACAGGTTAAATGGAAAAGGGTCATTGAAGAAGTTGAAGAAGACCTATGGGGACTGGGATACAAGATAGTGATGAATAAACTGAGCTTGAGATCACCTCCTGCGTTGTCAGAAGAACTCATGCTTGACGAAGCTAAGAAGCTGTTCCCACAACACCAGAAAACTAAGTGGAGTACCACTGAGGTACGAGACATTATTCCACTATTCTCGGCAGAAGAGCTGGATCGAGCTTCAAACAGGATCAAATTAAAAAAGGCTGCAGGACCCGACCATATACCACCGGAGATAATTAGATGTGTCGCACAAAGACTTTCACCAATCTGTCTGAATGTAATGAACCGGCAAATCCTGAAGGGCGAATTCCCAGATATCTGGAAAACCGCCAAATTGCTGCTCATAGAAAAACCACGTAAAGAAGGACAATCAAAACTCACATACAGACCGCTGTGCCTAATAAATTGCATGGGAAAACTACTAGAGCACCTTATAAAAGAAAGAATAGTTGAAGAAATCTGCAGAACAGGAGGCCTTGCTGATACATAGTTTGGATTTGTGAAAAAGAAATCGACCATAGACGCTATGCTGAGAGTAATGGAAGAGGTAAATAAAGCAAAAAGACTCGCACATCAAAATAGAAAACTATGCTTGCTAGTTACCCTGGATGTCAAAAATGCCTTCAACTCGGCACCCTGGCAAGGCATCGTAAGAGAACTTGAAAAAAGAAAGATTGCACCATATTTGATACGAATGGTAAAAAGCTACTTTACCAACCGAAGGATCTTAATTGGCGACAGAACTAACATGGAAGTGACAAGTGGTGTACCGCAAGGCTCTGTACTTGGACCCACTTTGTGGAACGTCTACTACGACGATGTACTACGCCTGGATATGCCGCCAGGAGTCGTGCTTATTGGATTCGCTGACGACTTGGCGATAGTAGCGAGTGGGAAGACGGAGAAAGAAATCGTAGCTGTGACCAACTTAGCAGTGCAAAGGGTTGTGGAATGGATGAAATCCAGAGGACTAGAATTGGCGTCAGAAAAAACAGAGGCAACGTTGCTGGTGGATAGAAAGATTGTTAAACAGGTGACTATCGATATAATAGACACACCGGTCTTCACTCAACCACAAACTAAATACCTAGGGGTATTTTTCGATCAGGGCGCTAAAATGAAGGCTCATATTGTAAACACAAGCCGTAAGGCTGAAGCGACGATAATGGCTCTTAGCCGCCTGATGCCGAAAAGAGAGGGACCATCGTCAAGTAAGCGCAAACTGCTGTCGGCGGTAGCCCACTCGATTATGCTATACGCTGCACCAGTATGGCAAGAATCTCTGAAACATCTGAAGTATAGATCTATGTTCCTCAAGATACAGAGAAAACTAGCTATCCGCATATGCAGTGCGTTCCGTACTGTATCCACCGAGGCAATATTAGTATTGGCGGGTATAATACCCATAGACTTATTGGTGAACGAGAGAACCGCCACACATGGAAAAGAGCAAGCAGTTAAAACAACAGAAAAAGAAAACACGCTAACTAAATGGCAAAGAAAATGGGAAGCAACACACCACTTGGGCGCTTGGACCAAAAGAATCATACCGGAACTTAAACCTTGGCACAAGAGAGGACATGGGGAGATAACGTACGCCTTGTCCCAGCTATTATGTGGACATGGATGCTTTGCAGCATACTTCTGCAGATTCAAAATAAAAGACTCGCCACTTTGCCAGTATTGTGGCAATGAACAGGACGATGTTTATCATACCTTTTTTGCGTGCCCTAGGTGGCAAAATGAAAGAAGAAGCTGAAACAGAAGCAAATACCATCATAACCCCAGAAAACATAGTCCAAACCATGCTACAGTCTCCTACAATGTGGAACGTGATATCTACTATGACGTCGAACATTATAACACAAAAGGAAAGAGACGAAAGAACAAGAGCAATTAGAAACTATTAGACAATAAAAAAAAGGATAAGAGGCAGGGCATCACGACGAAGTAAAAAAAAAAAATTTGTATGTATGTATGTATGCATGTGACCCTCTTATAACTTTTGAATCGCTCGACCGAATCCATCGTGGATGGAGCCATTCGAAAGGGATTGACCAAACTTAAGATTTTGAGTACAATTTGGACCGATTCAGACCAGTGGATTTTAAGAAATCAACAAAAACTAGGAGAATGTTTTTTGTAACATAACTTCGAAATTTCGTATACGATTTTGATTTGATGATATCTATACGAGCTCAAAAAAACTCGACTATATCATTCAAAAACGTCCAAATCGGTAGATTGGTTCGTAAGTAGTTATTTTCGAAGCAGAGAATAGAGTTCCGAGAGCTCAAAATGAATACATGAGTCGTGAGCGGACAGAAACGTTAGACACATGCCTGATTTTACAAATACGCGGAACTTTTGATTGAATTTCTACTTTTAGTTCTAAACGAAAAACAAAGAGTTATTTTCTTTTCCAATTTTATATATTTTAATCATCAGCTAATCTATATGGAGAATTTTACATACCTTTTGCATTTGTACTTTGCACAGTAGGTTCCTGAATCCAAATTAATCTTCCTTCTGCAACACAATCAATTTAATTAAGAGCAACCATATACTCATCACAAAAATAAACAAAAAACATGGGGAAGCATCAAAATATTTACAAAATTGTTATTCGTTTAATGGGTAAATCTCAATTTTTTCCAAGTAAGAATATACCAATAATTTTAGGTCTCTTTCAATCGATAATAAATTGTTGTCTTAATGAAAATATTACTTATAATAACAAAACAATTTACCTATTGAATACCAAGGGACAGAATCCAATATACGGAAAAGAGAATTTTGAGAATTGGTTCACATACATAGGAACGAGAAAATAGGCAGTGATAAAAAAGAACTAAATAATTTAAGTAAAATTCATAGATAAATTTTTATGCAACTATGAATAATTTAATTTGTAACTGCCACATATATTTGAGGTGTAAAAACCAAAGAAAAATTTATCTTTCTTGTCAAAAAGAGTTTCAAAAAGTAAAACGAGAAAATTAATTGGAATTGATGAAATAATATCAACTCACATTAACATGAGACTTGTATGTGGAAATGTAAACAAACAAATAATGAAAAATTACAAAAATTGCGAAGCAGAAAAACCAAAAATTTTTTCTATTTAGATCCAAAAAAGAATAGTTGATACCTACATTTCTAAATTTAAAATTATCTCATTCAAAATTTACAAATACTTGTAACATGAATATCAGAATAATGTTTTATATATGTGTATGTTTCAAATCATAAAACTATTACTGAATCCATTTAATTATAAGATTATAAAATGAATTGGTAGACAAAGCAATTATAATAAACAAATTCCTAATAACATTTTCCAAAAATTTGACGAAAAATTTCTTTACAGAACCCTCTCTTTTTAAAAAATGCAGAGCAAGAACTGTTAAAAAAATTAATAACCTAATACTTAAACAATAACCAATTTATAAAAATTGAAACGAAATAATATTGAAATGGATCAAAAATTTTATTGAGATTGAATTATCTATTATGAGTGACTAATATCTAAGTAATATTGAATGCAACACCAATCATCTAAATAATAAAACTCAAAATAAAATAAGATCTGATACTTGTAATATTATCAGAAATTTCAAAAATAAATTAAGAAGCAGTAGTGAAATAATATCATCTGATCTGAAATTGGAAATTAATATCCTCTAAAATATATATGGTCTGTTAAAAGTGCACAAAGCTATAACACCTATTTGACCAATTGTTTCAAGTATTCTAATACCTCTAACCCTAACCTCAATTATTTAAGGTGCAAAATGTAACAAAAGACAAGTAAACTAGCCTCGTGGCGACTGATAATAATAGACAATGCTGTTGCCTATACACAACACATTTATAAAAACACATACAGAGCAAACTCTTTTTTTAAATTTTGTTTTAAATTATTTTTAGTTAAAAAACTCATAACCTTTCATGGAGGTAAAATGAACGTTGTTGTAGAAATTTGCCTCTATACAAATGTCTGCAAGTATGTAAGTAATTTACAAATTTATTAATTATTCATTTAACTTCGAATAATGATGCATAATTAGATCAAAACAAATAAAAATTATTTATAATCTCAATTTCAAACAAAAATAACTCTTATCAAAGTTATAAAGCTAACACTTAGAATAACATACTTCAAATATAAGAATTAAATATATAAACAAATTGTCAGTTGTACTATAGGACTTTCCATATCACATAGCAAGCAAGATCTTGAGGAAACTATCTTAAGTAAACTTAACATAAATATTCCATTCTTTTTCCATTATGTAAATGACTGCATTACTGCTGTACCAATAAAAGCAAATTGAAAATATAAATAAATAATATCAAAATATGTTGAAAATACTTAAGGATAAGTCGAAACTTCAAAATCTATCTTTCTTTTAAAAACTATCAAAAAAACTAATTTTGAAACAGAAGATACCTAAAATGAAGAACATTTAGCTGCATTAATATATATACATATAAATCTATGTTCCAGCCTTTGCTACCAACCCAAAAACTTAAAATTTTTCAAAAATACATGCATTTCAAATTTAATCGTTACTCGACGACGACGAAGCAAAGTTAAAATAATAAAATTGAATATAAATCTTGCATACAACAACAAGAACAAAATCGAACTAAAGTTAGATTTACTACGAGGTCGAAAATATTAGTTTTAAGGTCAGCTGATCTGAGACTGACATTTAGCTGGTTGTTAACCCATAATAACTAGATTTCTCCCTAGAATTGCAACTTACTTGCAATCAAAATGGCACAAAACTAAAGTTTATATATATATATATATATATATATATATATATATATATATATATATATATATATATATACTTCTACATATATGTAATATAATATTTCTATATGGGTAGTGTTAAAATAATGAATAGCGTGGATAGTTTTTATATTTATTAACTTCTATATAAGAAAATGTTCAAAGACACTATCATTTGTCTAAAAAGTGCTCTCTGGCCATCACTACTGACGTCTGACGTTGTTTGTTGCTTGCTTCGTTCATCTCGTTCACCCTCCTAGCTGTCACGTATTGTTAGTTTGTTTTTCTCGCGCACAGGACAGAGAACATAGACAATGATGAATAGAGTTGCTTCAATAAGTATCTGAGAATCAACACACCTCCTTACTTATGGAAGCAACACTCATAACATACCATATATACTTAATACTATTTAACATTTACTTAACAGTTGTCTTAATTTTTCAAATTTTATGACACTTAGTGCTTTGGTTAAAATGTCTGCCAATTGATCTTCAGATGAAGTTTTTGTTACCTTTATTGTTCCCTTTTTAACATAATCATGTACATAGTGATACCCAACATCTATGTGCTTACTGTTTTTTGAAAAATTCCCATTATTGGCCATATGCCTAGCTGATGAATTGTCTTCAAATATTTCAATAGGATGATTTACTTTAATTTGCAAATCTTTAACGATGCCTAACAAGAAAAGCACTTCATCTGTAGCTTCAGCTAAAGCGATGTACTCTGCGTGGCAAGACGACCTAGTAACTACCTTTTGTTTTCGTGATATCCACAAAATCATATATTCATGAAAGCAGTCATACCATGCTCTTGAGCTTTCTCGTAGTCCATATAGGGCTTTATTCAATTTACAAACCATGTTTTTGTTGCACCGAAATCCTTCAGGTTGGTGTAAATATATTTCAGAATTTATTTTTCCATTCAAGAAGGCTGTTTGTACGTCCATTTGATGAATGTACCAACCTCTGTTACATGCTACTGACAGCAAGGTTTTTAGTGTGGGCATTTTAGCAACAGGCGAGTATATTTCTTCTTCTAAGCTTTTTGGTTGCTGATAACCGAGAGCAACTAATCTAGCTTTAAATGTATTATCTGACTTCACTTTGTAAATCCACTTCACTTTTATAATCTTTTTATCTTCAGGTACTTCATGTATATCTATCAAGTCCCATGTTTGGTTTTTATTTAGACAATTTATTTCCTTTTCCATAGCTTTTTGCCAGAAGATTTTTTCATTCGACTCTATAGCTTCATTATATGTGTTTGGGATTGAAACATTGGAAAAATATGCATCTACTATGTAGTCATTATGCCAAGCAGGTTTTTTTTCTTCTCTTTTAGGTCTATTATCCGGAATTTTGCCACTGGACTCATTTTGCTCATTCAACACTTCACTCTCTGAATTATCATTCAATTTTCTATCATTCTCATTCACTTCATTCTCTCTTTCTTGTTCATCAATCTTTCTCACTTCAATTACACTATCGTTATTCAGATCATTTGATATTTTTATGTACTTTTCATCTTGTTCTACAAATTTCACATGCCTGCTCTCAACTATTTTATCATTTACTAAGATTCGATAGCCCATATCACAGTACCCTATCAAAATACCTTTTTCTGATTTGGGTTCTAATTTTGAATGCCTATTTGTTTCACTAATCCTTACAAAAGCTGTACTGCCATAAACTCTCAAGTTTGAAACATTTGGTTTTCTACCTAAAAACAATTCATACGGGGTTTTATTGAAATCATTGTGTTTAGTTACTCTATTACTAAGATACGTGGCAGTTTTTGTACACTCGGGCCAGTATTTTTTATCTAGGTTAGCATCTGTTAACAAGCATCTTGCAGTATTCATTAAACTTCTGTTGTATCTTTCAGCTACCCCATTTAATTCATGTGTATAGCTAGGACTTGGTCTTAGCCAAATACCATTTTCTTTTGTAAATTCGTAAAAATTTTTATTCAAATATTCTTTGCCCCGGTCACATCTAATTTCTTTAATTTTATGGCCAGTTTGATTTTGAATTAGATTTACACAATGTTTAAAGCAACTAAAAACTTCATCCTTAGACTGTATACAATATGTCATAACAAATTTGCTAAAGTCATCAATAAAAGATACAAAGTATCTTTCACCTTTGAAACCTTGCTGGTTAATTGGGCCGTTAACATCGGTATGTATTATTTCACAAGTATCCTTAGCTTTCTTTCTATTGTTAAATTTAAAGTTTGTCATTTTTGACAATAAACATGTTTCACATTGAATAAGTGTATTTTCTAATGAACTGGGTAAACCTTCACAACATTATTTTTACACATAATTGAGAGATTTTTAAAATTTATGTGACCTAACCTTTTGTGCCATTTTTCTTTTTCTTTAACAACATTACAAACATTGGATTCAATTTCTAAAACTATATTACCATTTAGTTCATATAGGTTTCCTCTCTTTTCAGCTAATGCAATAGTTTCGTCATTTTTGTTTAGAATTTTCAAATAATTCTGCTGAGCCCAAATTTTATTGCCATTATCAGTTATTTTTGACATAAGTTTTTTGACATTTCTGGTGCAAAATAGCAATTTTTAATATGTGTTTTGATTTCTTTATCACCTACAGTAAAATTTACTACTATTGTCCCTATAGCCAAGGCTTTTATTATATGACCGTCACCTACCTTAATGTTTACTGTTTTTTTCAATTCTCTTATCTCTGTTAAAATAAGTCTTTTTATTAACAATATGATCGCTGCATCTGCTGTCTAGAAGCCATGTTATTTTTTCTTTCGCTTCCGTTACATCTTTCTCTGAATTCATGACTGTTACCTGAAAAGAGTTGTATTCCTGTGCATCTGCAAAATTTCCTGTTGAGTTAGAACTGCTTGTTTCTTCTCTGTATCTTCCTCTGCCTCTAAAAGATCCTCTATGGTCCCCGTGACCTTTTGTATTGCGATAACTTGTACAAAATCTCTGTATATGACCCATATGTCCACATTTGAAGCATTTTTTTATACCATTCTGTTCATCATAATTTTTTACATGATTTCCTCTGTTTATTGCTCGTGAGTTAAATACTTGTGTATTATTCTCTTTAATTGGATTCTTCTTGAAATCTATGAGTAACTTTGACTTAACATATTCTACAGTTCTTTGATTAGGAGGCAATGCATCTACAATATCTATTAAATTGTCATAGGTTTCTGGGAGAGTAAGTAATAGATAATTAAGGTGGTCATCTTCTGATATTTGTTCTCCTGTACTTCGTAATTCATTTATGTGTTGTTCGAATCTCGTTAAGAAATCTTTAGCATCATCGTCTTCTTTCATTTTTAATTCTAATAATTTTCTTTTTGCAATTAGCTTCAATGCTGTTGAGGATGGTTCATATATTGAATTCAATTTTTGGATCATATCAGATGCTGTTTTTTCGTTGATAATTAGTTCAAGTTGAGCATTTGACACACATTGTACTATTAGAGATCTTGCTTTGACATCATTTCTTTTCCAATTTGTTCTCTGTGCCTCTTCTTCTATTCCCTCTGGCATTTTTTCATTAATTACATTTATGCAATTTTTACTCTCCAATACTAGCATTAATCTAAATTTCCATTTGGTCCAATCTTTACCATCAAATATCGGCAAAGCAAAATCGTCTTTTCTGTCGGCCATGCTTTCAAGCTATTCTATTTAACCTTCAATTTTTTACTTTTTCAAATATCGACTTAATCTTCTTATTCAATTACCTTTTTTTAACAAACCACGCTCTGCTACCATGTTAAAATAATGAATAGCGTGGATAGTTTTTATATTTATTAACTTCTATATAAGAAAATGTTCAAAGACACTATCATTTGTCTAAAAAGTGCTCTCTGGCCATCACTACTGACGTCTGACGTTGTTTGTTGCTTGCTTCGTTCATCTCGTTCACCCTCCTAGCTGTCACGTATTGTTAGTTTGTTTTTCTCGCGCACAGGACAGAGAACATAGACAATGATGAATAGAGTTGCTTCAATAAGTATCTGAGAATCAACAGATAGTTTTTATAAGTGAAAGACCAAGGAAGACAGAATGACAACGATTTCTCTATCCTCCGCATATATGTAATACTCCTTTATGGGCAGTTGGTATATGAAAAAACGTCTCTATGTTACGGTGCCGACAACTTTCATTTTCTCTCTCTTTCTAGACACTTTATCTATACTCCATGCTTGAGAATGCGCGCAGAATCAAGCTGTAGCCTCGAAGGATAGAAAAATCGTTACCATTCTGTAATCCTTAGTCTTCCACTTATAGAAACTGCCCATATAGAAGTATCACAAATACGGCAAGATCAAACACTTCGGTTTTGTGCCATTTTTATTGCGTACGAGTTGCTATTCTAGTGAAAAATCTAGTTATTTTTTGCTTAACAACCAACCAAATGTCAGTGTCAGATCAGTTGACCATAGAAGTAATCTAATATCTTTTCGATCTCGTGGTAAATCTAACCCTGTATATAATCTTTGAATCCAACTTTAGTTCGATTTTCTTCTTGTTGTTTCCAATATTTTTATTATTGTGATCAAGAATGGATAAACTATCCTGTAAAAAGTAAGTAAACTATATATTATTTTCTCATAAATACTGTTACTTTTTTGCCTTCACATCTTTATCTTTTTACATCTTTCTCGACAGTCGGCTCAAGACTGTTGAATTCATAGCAAAAATAATGGATTTCATTATATATTAAAACAGATATTATAATTACATATATCATAATTAATCATAGTAGTAAAGTAGAGAGTCGTGTGCTTAAATTAAACCTGTGGCAGGCCTGAAATGAATTGTAAAAGTATGAAGAGAGCTCCACTAGCATAAGATCACGGACATGTAAACAACAATTAATAAATATAACAAATAATAACAAAATAACATCTATACTTATACTTCACAACTGCTTTAGATTTATTACATATAAACAACAGATTGTGGCCTTTTGAGAATATCATCAGGGAAATAAATAATTTAATTTCAACAAATCTCACTGTGAGGGTTGTTAAAAAAGGTTCACTGTCGTAGGATCCAGTTTGTAGCTGAAAAGCTAAAAATAAGATAAAGTGAGATGTTAGAAGCATCTACTGATAATATTTACTTGCCAAAGTTGTGGTTTTATAAAGACCTTCTATTTACTGATCAAGGAGCATCCAATGTGTTCAAAGGTAAATTAAATCTAAAAATTAATAGTGATGCATCTGAAAGTATATCAGAAAGTGTATGTAATTTTTAGCTTAAATATTTAATAAGAAGTATTTCAAATTTCTCTTTTTTTGTAGCAGAACCTTGAACCTGAAATTGTGTACAGTGATGTAGAAAGCTTGGGATGCTTATCCCAAAAAGGATAATCTGAAACACCATCTCAGTAGGGCCCAAAGTCATTCAAAATAAAAAGAGGCGGTAGATTAGGGGAACCAGAAAAAGAAAATATCACAAATCTATTTACCTCTGCAGTGACAGTGCTGCCAAGTAAAAAAAGAATAGTGAAGAAGTTCATCATCAGCCTAAAAAGCATCGTTTATTTGCAGAGTAAGTTTTTTAAAAAAGTACTAAAAAAGAGGCTGTCCCCTGCTCATATTATCCACATATCATTTAATCTGCCATTATTACTCACTAGAAATTGGGTCAGTGAAATTAATTAATGGAACAAAAACTACAATAACAGCAGAGGGATAGGTAGTTGATCGAAGACTTGAAAACTCTCAATTGCTATTTTACTACAAATAATTTATTTCCATATTTATTGCAGATGAAATGGAGACATAAGAGAATCAAGATTAAATTGACGACTTGAATAGCAAAATTTCTAGCCTTTAATTTGATGCAAAAAGAGAGCAAGAAAAAATGAATTACTATTCATTTCTAATTATATTTTATTTCTGGTCTCTTTATTTATTTTACAGTTTCCTTTTTTCAATAGTTCTCATAATACTTAATATTCAATAAAAGTATATCTAATTTATATTCTATTTTATTCACGTGGCTTTGTTTTCCTTGAAAAAAAATTACATTAGTAAGTAAAATTTGATATTACACTAGAAGTAGAATAAACTAATTTACAATATTACATTATAAAGGTAAGTAACAATTTTTTAACGTGAAACTAAAAATAGAAAAACTAGAAATTGAAACAATATTGCCAACATATTTTATTCATTATTCAGTCATTAAAATAATTTGTAACTTTTCAGATGTTGAGTGCTTCATTTCTAGGTCTACCATAATACATAATAATACCAAAAGCAGCTTCTGCTACACATTCAAAATATTATAATTTGCATTTCTTATAGTTATAATTCAAATTCCTTGAAAATTTTTAGCCACTCTGCTTTAGTTGTTGAATATCATTATAGAAACAGAAAGCAAACATTTTAAAAACAAAACAATAGAAGAAGTGTCTATTGCAAACTAATATTTTTGAAAAATATCTTGTAAAGTGAAAAAACTCTTTAGATTTTTCACTCAATTCACTTCCCTATTGCAATGTTTTCAATTCAATTCATTTCAATTCAACTTTCCCCTATAGCTAAGTTTATGATCTGCCAAGGGTTTTTGAGATATCTTATGTTTTATTTTTCTCGGGGGTTTTTCAAATGTTTTTTCATCTATTCTCAAATAATTTTTGAATGTTTTTTCACCTAGCTCTCTAACTAAATTGTTTCTTTTTGTTCTATCTAACCACGGCCTGGCCCTCCACCGCCTGGCTGCTTTTTTCTGCCTCCATACTCCAAAAGCAAGGCAGCCGCAGATGTAATTATTGCCTGTGATGCACCAACCCACTTTTTCTTGTTTACTTTACTTTTACTTAAACAATTTTGTAAGTTGGAATTTCTGGAACCGTTGGCAATATTCATACTGAATACACTGTTTACACTACTGCACCAACACAATTACACTGTCTGACTGTTAGACAGTGTAATTACGGTTTTCGAAATGCGAGTCAGACAGTGTAATTGTGAGTGTTGGTGTTTCAGTATATAATTTTGGTTAGTGGCAGCCATGTTGCGATGGCAACAGACTTGCATGTCAAGTGAAGTGCAATATTCCTCTATGCAATATTTTGAACTTGAAATTAAATAATTTTATTTTCTTTTAATGAAGATCTTTTAGGAAATTTAATTTGTTCACTAGTTGAATCTAACTGTAATAAGGATTTTGGTCTATTATTTAAATAATCTCTTTTAACGAAACAATCAAAAATAGGTATAAGTATCTGAAATATATTTTTGTATAATTTGGATAATTTAGGAGCTTCTGACTGCATTATTTATTAAAAAATTTAGAAGAAATATTAAAAATTTGTGTTATTATTTATGCAACTAGACGATCGTTATTTGAGACTGCATCTGTAAAGATTAATTGTAATTCCCTATATTGATCTAAAATTGTATTGACGACACTTTGTACTGACAACTATCGAGTTTGCAATGTATGCAGGATTTTTATGAACTAAATAAATTACATGTGCTCTTTATGACAAATAATTGAGATATATCTCGGTTAAGAAATGCTACTACAGAATTTATACTATAACATTTCATTTCCACTATCGGTCGCAACTCCTATCATATTATCTAACTATATGCTTAGATAAAGAGATTGCATCCGCTACAGAAAGTTTGATTGAAGCCAAAAATGAGTCCTGAAAATGACTAAAATCATTAACATATATACTAGCAGATTCAAATGTTTTACTTCTGATTATTCATTTACTATCAAAGAAAATTTCTTGTTTCACAACTCCTTCCAAGTTAAATGAATAACTTGACGTCCACATACGTTTTTTACTATAGCTGCAATTATCGTTGGAGGACGTGCTAGTCCCTGAGCAATGTTTTGAGTCATGCAACCGTAAAAAATTGGACTGCAAGCTTCAAAAGAAGTAAATTTACAATTCCATTGAAGATGTTTGAATGTTGACCAAAAGCGTGCAAACGTAGAAGATGTAGACTTCTTAAACCGAATTGTTACCATGGATAAGACTTCGGTTCTTTTTTTTCGATCCAGAAACAAAGCAACAATCGAAGGAATGGCGACACTCTGGTTTTCCAAGACCTAAGAAGTTTCGTGTCCAAAAATCTGCTGGAAAAGTTCTTGCTTCAGTTTTTTGGGATTGCCATGGAGTAATCATGATTGATTTTTCGGATAAGGGTAGAACAATAACTGGAGATTACTATTAGACATTACTGACCACTCTAGGGGAAAAAATTAACGCTATCCAAAGTTGTTTTATTTTTGCAGGACGACGCCCCTGCACACAAATCTCATGTTGCCATGCAAAAAATTCATGATTTAGGATTTGAATTACTAGAACACCCCTCCTATTTACCAGATTTGGCTCCGTCTGACTATCATATCTTTCCTTAACTGAAAAAAAGTTTAAAAGGTCGTAAATTTTCTTCCAACAAGGATGTAATAGAAGCTGTGGAGGTTTAGTTTGCAGAGTAAGAAGAAACTTTTTTTTAAAGCTCTAGAGACGTTGCAGGTTCGCTGTAGTATGTTGAGTAATAAAATATTTTGACACTGAAATTTTGTTTGGTTCTATAGTAGGCTAAGAATTTTTCTATATATCATCGGACAGTAAGCAAATTGGTTACCTATTTTACTATTTTTTATCCCAAAAATCTTTTGTGTGGTTGCTACTTCTTGCTAGATGGTGTGATATATAAGTAAGAAAACCTCAACTGCTGGAGCATTTTTCATGTAAATTCGCATTAAAAATTTACATATATGTTACAAAAATTCTCATATTATTTTAAAGTATTTAATTTTCCCGCACAATTTTCCACTCTTAGGACTGACAAAAAAGAATAAATATTCTTAACTGACGTACTTAAAAAATTAATTGATACTTGTTGAGTGTTTTTTGACACGTTTATACCACGGATGATTCTAAAAAAATATTTAATTATGTAGTAATTATTCCAACTATTTATTATGGTAATACGTTTGTTTATCTCTCATTTTTGTTGGGTATTATTAGAAGTACCCCAGCCAAACAACCCACTTTTAATACTACTCGATAAAATGATTAAAATTCTCTGCTTGCACATTTGTACGTATCTAAAATTTGTTAATATTCGTCTCCTTTAATATGATTTTCGTCATTGTCATTTCCTCTCTTATTTCAATTCTTACTTTATTTTGTGTATTTTGAAAAAAAAATTATTCATTTTTTATATATTTTAAAACTTTATTAATAATATTGATATTTCATACTAAAAATTGAAAAACTATTTTTTTCAATTAATTATAAACAATACACAATTGATGAAATTTAAAAATAAATCACGTGACTATGAACGCGTCACAATTGGTCACTATAGTTGTGACGTCATAATGTTAAAGCTATTTCATAACAGAACAGTGTTTACGGCTATAACACATGACTTAACAATAATATTTACTGCTAGAAAACCATTATTTACTTAATTTAGATTAGCTATATGTGACAAAGGATTTATAAAAATTTTAAAAAATGACGTTCGGTTCAATTCTATTGAACTTCGAGGTGCCAAGGCATCAAGGTAAGTTTATTATTAATTGAAAATATTCAAGTAGTTCATCTCCGTTATATTAAATATAATAAATTATTGCATCAATTGTAGATCATCACGTGGGGGTTACGGCGACAAAGCTAGGTTATATTCAACTTTGTCGTAAGAATGGGGTAAAGTTTATTCTGGTACTTAACTATTAATGAAAAGTCAAGACAAATTCAGGTTGTACAATGCCATGATTGTGTAGCTTCAGCAGGTAATTTATACTTGAATCAAAATCAAGTTACCAAAAGAGGATTTTATGATTGCTGGATAAAATAGTATCCGATTTGAATTAAGAGCAAATCCGTCTACTTTATATTTCAAATAAATTCTCAGTGTTAATAATTCGTTTGTTTTTTTTAATTAAAAGTCCAAATAAAAATTATACGTACAACGAATAGGGTTTTTTTTGTGTTCACTGTGCCTCATTTTGGTTAAGGCTGTAGTTTATCTCGGCTATTATTAAAGACATAAGCATGTCGCTTTTCCCGATCCTATATCACTTCTTTGTAAAACTTCTAAAATCACAAACAGAAATATTCCAACTACTTTTGTTTCTGAAATACAAGACGAAAATAAAAATATTTTTACATACTTGATATTTTTCAAATGAAACACCCTGTCTATTTTAACGTAGTATTTTTTTTTTCTGAAAACATTGATCTATCACTATCTAATCTTCAGTAAATTTCATTTCATATAAAATGTTGGTTGGCGAAATTGATGTTTTAGTGTGTGTGTAAGCAAGACCCCAAAAGTTCCTGTGGAAAAATAGAGGAAAAGGTAGGAGCCTCAAAAATAAAAAGGTAAGAATTTTTAAAAAAGCATATATTTATACCGTATGCGGTTAAAATTGTCCAATAATGACCATCGATTTAAACGATTGGAATTTTGAAATTAATTTTTAACCAAAACTAATGAACATCTGTATTTTGCAAAAAAGGTAATATGGTCTGATGAATCCCATACAAGCGGCTGGGTAGTATATATACTAGGGAAAATACAAGACAACCATGCCGATTTGGTTTTAGTATTCCATGTTTTGTATTGGGCACTAAAGTTCTATATACAATTTTTGATGGTATTTTAACAGCCCAATGATACCTAAATATATTACAAAATATGCCAGAGTTGCGGGAGGACATACCTTTTTCCCCACTAAGATGGAGCGCCTGCTAATAAGTCAAGGGTAGTTGGAGAACATTTAAAGACTTATCAGATGGCCCCTGAGGTCATCGGAATTAAGTATTATAGACTTTTTTGTGGTCATAAGATTTATGCAAATCGGCATAGTAATATAGATGAGCTCCAAGCCTCAACCGAAGAAGCATTCAGAAACTTTCTCAAAGGCAACCTTTGATGACTTTAAATACCTTAAGGCGTATTGAAACTGTATGTGGTTAATCTATAAGACAACATGGACGACAGTTTGAACAATTTATGTTTTTCTAGTATTTGTAATTCAGTTTCTAAATTGAATTTCCAATTTTCATCAATCCATTCAATTTTGAAGCTTCACAGCCACCAATTTATTAGCAAATGAAGTTGATAGATCTTCATTCAGATAGTATTTTGAGAGAAAAAGTTGATGATATTAACGCTCTTGTATTTTATATACAATATTTCAAGAATTTGTATAATTACCCAGAATTAAAAAAGCATGCAGCACGCATTTTCGAAAGAGGTGATATATTTTACGCTATTTTTCAAGACAACATGTCACTTCTTTCGTCGTGGTAGATTTTGTTGGATAAAGCCACACAAATTTGGAAAAGTCATCAACTATCACAAAAATGTGCTGAAAAAATAGAGGAAGAGGTATTGATAACCAACGGTATTAAGTGTATTTTCGTAAATCTGCTTACCCTTTTTAAATAAAGGTACTTAATGATGGCTGGATACTCCAATATTTCGATTTTCATAATATCGTTGGACATCTTTTGACGTCAAAATTTACACTGACACTTCTAATAAGTTATTGTCCGTTGCTGTGGCAACGCAATATTTTGTTTATGCATGGAATTGGTAAAATTTATAGCACTACTTTGTAAATTCTATTAAAAATACAAATAATTTAATTGACTACTACTATATATTTAAGATGTAAGGATGGTGATTTTTGATATTATCAAAGCTTGTCAAAGTTTTTAATCATTAATTTCTTATTTCTTAATCCTTTAGATTTATATTAATGCATCTAAATGCTCTTCATTTTAAGTCTCTTCTGTTTTAAAATTTTGAGAAAAAAAGATAAATTTTGAGGTTTCAGCTTTTTTAACTCTATCAAAATATGATATAGACACTGACAATTTGCTTATTTATATAGATCTCTAGATCACCTTCATCATGAATATCAAAATAAGGATAAAAACAACTTAGAACTTTGTTCTAATAAAAAAAATTAATTTTTCATGCTGTACCAAAGAATCAAATTGAAAACATAAATAAAAAATTCACAATCGAGGTTGAGCAAAATAATGAAATCAATTTTCTTGATGTCACATTATATAAAATTAACAATAACATTAGAACAGAATGGTATACGAAACCAACATGATCCTCAAGATATTTAAACTTCAATTCCTGTTATCCTATGTCACAAAATAGATCAGTGATAATAAGTTTAGCTGATAGATCTACCCAACTATCAGATCCTGAATTTAGATGCTTAGCTATTCAAAAAGCAAAAACTTCATTGAAGGATAATAATTATCCGGAAAAAATGATAAATAACATATTCAAGAAAAGTATAAACAGATATTACAATCAATTTAAAAACAAAACAGAAACGAAACAACAAAACATAAAACATTTTTCTTTACCATATGTACAAAGACTTTCTCAACAATTATCGAATTATTTCAATAAATATGATATTATTAGTCGTAAAGGACATAATACATTACTAACATAACCAAATATTTCACTAAATTGAAATCGAAAACACCAAAAAACAAAAGAAGTAATATTATATACGTATCAAGTGCCTGGTACTAATTGTGACGCTGTCTATATAGGGCAAACATGTCAGTATTTAGAGAATAAACTAAGAGGTCATCAATACGATAAAAAAATAGAACTACATTAACGAACAATGAAATATCAAAAAAAAAGATAAATTCAATTATAGAGATTCAAAAATTCTTGAAACTGAATCTAATACACGAAAAGAGAATTTTTAGAAATGGTTTACATTCATACAAACGAAAAAGCTATAAATGATAAAAGAGGTGTAAATAATTTAAGTAAAATTTATAGCTCTATTTTGTAAATTCTAATAAATTTAATATATTTAAGATGTGGAAACCAAGGAAAAATTAATTCTTCTTATTAGAACAAAGCTCTAAGTTGATTTTATACTTATTTTGATATTCATGATGAATGTGATTTATAAATCAATATAAATAAGCAAATTGTCAGTGTAAATATCATATTTTTATTGACTTGAAAGGTGAAACGTCAAAATTTATCTTTCTTTTAAAAACTATCAAAAAAACTAATTTTGAAACAGAAGAGACCTAAAATGAAGAACATTTGGATATATCAAAAGGACTAAAAAATAAGAGGAAATTTTCATATATTTTTTATTGGTTATGAATTTGAATGAATGACGTTGAATTTTTCTAGGTTAGATAAGGATAAATTGTAGTGAATGATGTTGAATATTGATTGGTAAATTTATGGATAACATTAAGTTTCAATAGGTTAGGACGTTATGAATGTAGCTGAATATTTAAAGGTTCGAATGGAAATGACAATAAATTTCATAGATTAGGTCCTTATAAGTGAAGTTTAAATTTATAGGTTAGGTGAGGTTAGTTAGTTGTTAGTGGCGTTGAATTTTTATAGAATATGCTTTTTAAAAATTTGAAAGATATGCATAAATTACACTAAGATTATTTAAATCAGTTTTCTCATTAATATATTGATCATTTTGGGCAATATATGTTCTTTCTAAAGGGTAGTTTGTAGTTTTTTTTCAGCTGCCAAGGCTTTGGCAGATTCATTATTCAGATTGTGACAAAAAATACATTGATAGAGTCGAAAAGGTCATTGATCAGTCGGATAACTTCTCAGAAGAGTGAATATTTAGAGTCTCTATCATTCCAGGTTAAAGTTTTAAAACACTCTTATACCAAAATCTAACTGGAACATTTAGCTTCTATTTGTATTCTTTATTACATATTGTCATCCCATTGGCCACTTGACCAAGATCAATTTTAAATATACAAGTTTCTAAATTTTTCCGTAGGAAAATGGTGAATCTGGTGATCTGTTGAAAAAAAAAACAATCGAAATCAAGTAGAATCAGAAAATGACGATATAAAGTTCCATATAGATTTAGAAGACATCAGTTACCGAAATTTAAGAAGAAAATAAAGGAAAAAGTAGCAGAAGATACAACAAATGGAATTAGTGATTCTCGAACTACTGAGATCATTGACCAAAAAGATTTTTAAATATCTCGATGATTCAATTACAGATAACGAAATAAAACGGACAAAAAGGATTGGACTGACGACTGATGGTGCGCGTGCTATGAAGTGAAAGTTGTAATTTTCATAAGTCACGCTCTAAGCAATCCCGACTTTTTGCCATTCTGTGCGATAAAATGGATGAAAGTGCTGTCAAGATTGTTTGAGCTTCTTGATGAATTATGATTGTTTTTGTTGTGAAATGACGCGATGGGGCATAATTTTCTCTTTTTGATTACCTTATTTCTTGTTCCTTGTTGTCTTCATTTACACTTCTGACTTTTTTGTTTCTTGTTTTTTTGTTCTCAGCTCCATTTTCCTCATCATGGCTGTTCTTCACATTACTTGCACTTCTGCTTTCCTCATAATGTTTCATCATTCGAGTAATGATTTTATCTTTATATTCTTCACCGAATTCCACATCTCCATGTATTTAAATTTTATTCCAGAGTCTATATATATTATTCGAGTATCCTGAATCATCTGCTTCATCATACACAGAAGATGATGAAACTTAACGACAGTTTGTTATTGTTTTCCCGCAGCCGAAAGCAAACATGACATTATTCGAACATAGAAGTGCCATGAAAAAGGTAAAAATTGAGTTTTAAAAAATTAATATAAACATATGATTCCATTAAAGCCAGTTTCAAAGAAAATGAAATATTTCGAAATATATTTATTAAGGTAGTTTTAAAAATAATAAACTGATTCAATTATATATTTTGTTGTTAAACTAAGTGGTTTTTAAAATATTTATTTTGCCAATCTAATACGAGAGTTAAAAATCAAATTAATCATTAAAAATTAAAACAAATTCAGCTGTAGCACCTGCATTATGGAAGTATGTATTAATATCTGTTCTCTATTAATAAAGAACATCCGTTGTACTTAAAATTTGGGTTGCCAATTTAACTTCCAGCTATTATGGTTGAGCGAGAATGAAAAAAAATCTAGCTGCACAGTAACTATCATAAAAAGCCGTTACATTGTTTTCACCTTTGCATTGATAAATTTCGCAAATAATGCAACTTGGAATTTTGTCGAAATGGTCCAATTACAACTCTGGTTAGCAAAAAGATATCGAAACAAATTATATATCGTTAAAAAATCTACACTCTAGCGATGTTTATAAAAAAACAGAAGCTTCCTATCACCTTTACTTTTCTTTACTTTTTTTTAAGCGCATGAATTGTTGTAATAATATGAATATTTAAGATACATTTCATACTGTGAAAGTTATGAGGTGAAATAAGAAAAGACATGAAAATCAGGAAAATTGAAGAAAATAAAGTGAATTATTGGAGAAATGAGTCGTTTTAGAAAATATCTTGTTTAACAATTAAAAATTTTTAAAGTAAAATTGGGTTGGATGTCAGTAATTTACAAAAAGTTTTTGTCATAATAGTACAGCAAGTCAGCAATGTAAAAAATGAGATCAGGAGTTTTTATGACAGCTATATATGTTAAGGAATCAATCCGATGAGTTTTAAACACGAAAAAAAAAAAGGAATATGATAGAGTGAAGTGATAAACTCCACTTTAGTAATGAAAATAATGAATTTTGATCTTCTGCATTAGAAGATAATCTATAAAAAATACATCGATGGAAAAAGAAGTTATGTACTAACAAAATTAAAAGAAGAAACAGAAGGAGGCATATTCAAAATTATACTTATCTACAATTATTCTATATATCTCATAACAGTAGACGGTGAAACAGAGTTGAAAAGCTAAGAAAAAATGTGTGAATACATTCAGAAATACGGTACCCTCAAAATTCTTTATACATACAATTGCACCTGCATTATGAAAATATGTATTAATATCTGTTCTGAATAAATAAAGAAGGACATCTGTTGTACTTTTACTTAAAATTTGGGCTGCCAATTTAACTTTCATTTTTTCCTTTTCATGAAAAGTAAGACTTGTTTTAATTCTTGTCCCCAACCTTCATTAACGTGAAGTTGCTTGGGTGATGGGATGGTTAAAAAATGTTTTTAAGGAATTTAAATTTGAAAAATCTGCCCCTAAAGACTTAACCCTTTGCCAATTGGCTATGGCATCATCAAATATAATTGACAAAACTTTTACCCAACTTTCACGCATAAATTCGCGGCACTTTTTTACCAAATTAGCTTTTTCGCTACCACAAAGTCCTTTCAAAAAGAAGTACCCAACAGATCTCTTGCTTCGGGTAATTCATCAGTATTCACGTTTGTTCCAATGTTGACATATCCTGTAAATTTTTTCCTCTCCAGTCAATCTGTCTTCTTGTTGCAAATTTCATCCCAAATCAAATTGCATACAATTTCCCTGTCACAAAATTCTTTAGCTATTGTGTTTAGAGCACTTAAAGCTTCTTTGCTCCGCACTTTGATATCATTTTGGAATGGAATTGATTATATGCTATTGGTTAAACTTAAGGTTACAGCAAACGACCTTAACTCTAGAGAATACTTTTCTTTACTTCTTGTTTTCAGCATTCTTTTAAAAATTTCATTAGTGCTGCCTGAAATGGAAGCCTAAAAATAAAAAGTTTGGTTGTATACATTTTAGAAGATAAACTTTTATTTGAGACTAGAGGGAAGTTATTTTGCTCTCAATCAAAGTTCATCAAACACCAAATAAGTGTTTTTTATTTAAATGAAGCACAATAGTTATTAAAACACATTTCTTAATAAATTTATGAGGAAATTGTTACTCAAAGAACTTACCAACAAAGTTGTTTTGGCATTTTTCATAATTGAAGATATTTCTTTTAGAACAGATACCAGAGATTTTGAGGAATTTACTTTAGACCCTAGTTTTTGATCAAGTTTATGAAGTCGCTTAAAATTTTTGCTTTGAAGAGCCACTGTATTTTTCAGAATACTCATATTTTCTTGACTTTCTTCAGTGTACCGAAATCTGAACTGATGAGATTTCCTACAAAGTTTCCTGCTTTATTGGAACCTCGATACCAATGACATTATAAGAACAATTCAATTTCTGAAAATTTGGATGAAGCGGATTTTTTAGACTGATGTAAACTATAAAATATGCAATAAGTATGCAACAACATTTTTCCTAACCTAATATTTTTCCAACAGACAATAAATACATTTCAGATGTTAAGTCTAAACACTGCTAAGAAGTACCCGGTTTAATATCCCCAAATTTAACATAACTTTTTGCCTGAAAACAATTTTCTCTGTAAATAAGCTAATTCTTTTATCAGTTACACATTCTTTTTCAAAAATATTTTTCCAGGATTTTCTTCCATTCAAAATCGTCTGCTTTAAAATGAGCGCAACAATGGTATTTCAATGCAGCTAGCTTTACCTTCGTACCAAATCTACAATTTTATATTGTAAAAAGTTATCGATTTATCAACAAATAAGTTTGCGTTACGCCACTTATACTCACCTACGGAATGAAAATAAAAAATGTCACTTGAAACATATCTAAACACTCAAAAATATTTCACTTGAACAAATCTATTCAAAATGCTTTCTCAGTATTTAGTAAACAAAGGCAGCCATTTTATCACATACGAATACAGATACATAGCAATGTTGCCTAGCTTATATTTTTTATAAACATTCCCACCAAAATTATTTTCTTGATCTTTGTTTAGTTCAATTGTGAAAAATATTGCCCATGAACCAAAATTAGTGAGAACTAGAGCCAGATTCTTATTGATTTTTATTAATATTATGATGTATAAATAAATATTTTTGAAACGTAACATGCATCCAGATAATAAACATTAATTGTAAAATTTGACAATATTGAGGTTTACTGTGTGTTGGCTTAAATTATATTCAAGCATGCCAGTTATGTCATCTTTTTTATAGGTCCAAGGTCAGAATAAACCAAACGAACTTCGGAATTCATTATAATGATAGGAACGGAATTTGTATCTATTTGGAAAACTTACTTACGTTTTAAGTTTTATAGATGAAGATTGGGTAAATATAGTTTAAGTAATGAACTAAATTTTGACTAAAAAGATACATAGAAGGTATGTACAATATTTTTTCACATTTTCTACACCTTTAACTAAGTAATTTGATATTGCATGACGTATTCTTTCATCTGATTTTGCCATCATATTCATCATCTTATTGATGTCAGATTTTTGAACTTAATATATACGTACTTGTGTGTATTTGAAAATGCTCATGTACACACCACAATGTTTTATGTTGATGAATATGGTGTAAACAAGCTACTGGAAGTAGTTTACAAATAATTGATTTTCAGGTAAAGGAGAGTGATTTCTTATTTACCAAATTGGTCTCTAATAATAATTGTACGTACTTTAACATATTCACCTATTTAACTATGGTAACTTGGTCTGAACTGGGCCTGGAAGTTTGTTTTGTAATGTCTGTGAATTGTCCATCAGGTAATATTTTTGGAAATTTGATAAAACAATACCCACAACGATTTCTTTAAAATATTTACCTGTATATGATGATCAGGGTTGCCATCCGTCCGGGTTTCCCCGGATTTGTCCTAGTTTAGAGGGCATCCGGGGACCGTCCGGGGAAGCTTTCATTTGTAGACCGGGTTTTTAAATAAGAAAATTTAAAAAAAATTGTGTCGCCCGCGAGTCACGCACTATCTATGCTCGCACACCACGATCAACCGACGGACCAAGTATATTCACCGTTCCCCCACCCCTCCCGTCGTGGTAGCTGCGGTCCGCCGTTCGTTCGTTCGAATTCACGACGCGCGTCCCGCACTCCGCAGCGACGGTTTGACGAATACAGATATCGCGTCGTTCCAGTTAAGCGGGTGAACTTACGTAGGTACATGTGGTAAGCAAAGAATATTTTTCTTAAATATCGTAGTTTAATTTTTACAGGTAGTGCGACACTGCTCTTCTGAATGCTATCCACATTTCGATTATACATATGAAAATAAGTCTATCTATTTTTGTAACCTTTTTACACGAACAGATTAGGTTGAAATTGCATAAATTATGTATGATTATATCCCCAGTAAGTAGGTACTTAGCTACTTTTTATCCAAAAATATAATAATATTAAGTCAATTTTAATTTTATCCCTTTGTTTATTTATTGAAATTCTCTATTGACTATATTTTTAGGTACTTATTTTATTCTTTTCAGCCACCTGTTTTAATTAAACAGTTTTTTGAAAATCCTCTCTCGGAAGCATACCTGTTCCTTATACACTCAATTATGCACACCATTCGCACAAAAATACAGACAGAGAGAGGTGATAATTCAATTCTTGAAACAAAAAGCATACTTTCTTCCATAACAAAAAGTTTAGAAGACCGAATTAAGGAAAATTTTGTGCCGCTGAACGTTCAGAGTATTATAAATAAAGAAGATGAAAACAGGAAACAAGAGTTTAAAAAATGCACACATGACTTCTACAATGAAATTAAAAGATATATTGAAGAATGGATGAAACCTTTAAAACAATTTGAGAAATTTGATTGGATGTTTTTGCCGAAAATTAATAACAACACAGAGTGGACTCTTATTGAAGACACTGTCCTCTATTTAAAAGATAAAAATATAGACATTGACGACGCAAAATTAATTGACGAATTTAAAGTGATCTTTTTGCAAAAACTTAACTGAACAAGATAAGCTTTTAAAATCCAATCAATTTTGGGTAAAATTTTTTAAAACGCCAAATGTGAATTTATATTCGAAATTGCTGAAAATTGCGCAATATTTTTTTTGCATTCCAGCGCATAATGCCAACGTGGAGAGGGTATTCTCATTAATTACACAACAATGGACTAAAGAAAGAAATTTACTAAGCGTAGAAACAATTTCTTCAATAATTAAAATTAAATTCAATTTCCAAGAATACAGTTGCACTGATTTTTATAAGTTACTTTTAAAAAGGGAAGATATTCTAAAAGCTATCGGAAAAAATGATAAATACAAAAAAACTGATAAGTAAAAAGGCAAGAGGCTGAGGAAAACGCTTTAATAGCTAGATAGACAAATCGTGTTGTGAGTGCAATAATTGCTTTTTATTTTTGTAGTTAAAGTTATGATTGTTTTCATTGAGTAGGTAAAAACTATTTAAAATATGGTTGTTGATCAAAACTTTAAGTTGATGAAAATAAGTATAGGATTGATTATTTTGATTTAAAATTTTATTAATGTAACTTACATTGATGTAGGTCTAAACTTTAAAAATGTTCTGTTTTGTTGTTTAATATTTAAGAAGACTGCATTTAGTTTATATTCTGCTAGAATAAGTATATTTTGTTATATAAATGACTGCTGATAAAAAGTAAAACAGATAATAATTATAGAACTATAGCTAAAAGAGTTACCTCAAAAATTGTAAGACTGAATATTAGAATGGTCTAAGTAGGTACTTTTAATATTTTAATTCATTAAATATATCTTTTTGTTTAATATTTTAATAAGGTTTTGTTTTCTTATTTCAAGAATTAAAAAAGCTGATTTATATTAACAATTTGTCAATTTGTAATATGATTCTGTTTTGTTAAAATAATGAATGAGTAAAAAAGGTGATTTATAACATTTTTAACTTTTTTTTTTACATTGAATATGTTTAAAAGATCTTGTTGACATGTCCGGCTTTCGGACTCTAAAATCCGGGGTTTTCACGCGTTTTGTCCTGTTTTCCAAAATTTAGAGATGGCAACCCTAATTATGCTTCCGTATTGTATGTGTAAGCTGTAAGGCGACGCGGCGTCTGGGTACTTATAATCACTTGCAAACACTGACGCCGGCGGCCAGACATCAATGTCGAACGTTCAGTTGAAAATCGAGGAGCGCGTTGTATTTATTATTTTAAATGCTATTTCCAAATTTTCATTTATAGGCCCTACATAACAGTTTTGCATTGCCACTTTTTTCAAAAAATAGTATTTTGTATGATTTTTATTTGTATTTATATTTGTACGTAGTGTGTATACTAATTTTAAAATTTTATTTATAATGATTGAAAAGTATCAGATCTTTGCGACCCTTTTTCAATAGTCTCCCCCCCCCCCAGGGGGTTCGCGACCCACAGTTTAAGAAGCCCTGCTCTACATAGCATAGAGCAGGTATCATTCACCAATCACGGTTACAAAGTATCAAAATATTAGGCATCTATATGGTTGTAGGCAAAGTTGTTTATTGGTAATCCCAATTCTTAATATAGTTATTAGTGTAACTTGATTCTAGATAGCCATCATAAATCCTTATTTCTCTAGAAACGAAGATCCACTAGTAAGTCTTCAGTTTGAAGCTCCTTTGTCAATATGAGGCTAGTCGAGATAGTGGTGATTCCTTTTGTGACCATTGTTCCAGCTTCACAATGTCTAATACTGATTTGAAGTCAGATTCTCGTGTGGCAACGTTTCGCCTTGAATATATTCCGATGTAGGGCTGAGGTTTTTGATTTCCTGTACAATAATTCGCGTAGTTTCATTACCTGTCGATAGAGTAGGATGACAAGATTCATCAAGCCTTTTCCACCCTCTTTTCGATGAGATGTTCTAATAGTGGATGACTTCGGATTGTAGTTACTGTTCTTCATTATCATTGTTCGTGCTAATCTCTAAGTTCCTTTTAGAACTGTTTTTGTCCATTTCATGATTTCAAAAGAGTACGTCAAAACAGTCGTGATTTAAGTATTGATTGCCTGGACTGAGTTGCCTGTTTTTACTTCGGACCTCTTAAATAATTTTACTCATTTTATGTATTGATCCTAAATTTTAGCTTTTGCCTACTAGTAGCCAAATATCCTGCTGAAATCTCAGGTATTTGTTAGTTTCTCCGTTTTCCATCGTCTGTACGTTGTCTCCGTTGGATAGTTGCAAATATCCTTTTATGAAAATGCCTTTCTTGATATGTTGGATCTTTACTTAAATAGTCTAAACTCCATGTAGATATCAGTAAATAATCGATGTTGTTATATCGAAAAAATAATTGATTGGACGCTTATTTGCTGCGCATTATTATTATTATCATAATGATTTGAGACAATAAAAAAAATAAAAAAATTTAGAATCAGTAAAACATTTTTTTAAATGTTCGTAACCTGTATCATGAATTATTCCACATATTTTTATAACACCGGTATCTTCAATGTTGTACCAGTAAAATCTATGCAAATATATAATAGCTTGTAGTACACAGACTCGTGATTTATAGTTCGAAGCAGTTTGAAATAGTTTGTTGTTATTAAAATTAATTAATGCTAGCATCATTTATCACAGATTTATTGCGCTATGCTTCTCAATATGGAAACGAAATTATCTACTGAACCGTTGCTATTTAATTCTTTTGATTGTGATAATTTTTTGGTATAAAAATCATACAGATTTTATATGATTAGTGAGAGAAGCTTAAAATTAAAAGCTATGATACTGATTAAAATCTACTGTTTATACACGTTGCAAAAGGGTTGTCATGAAGAGAAATAATACATTTTCACGCAGCATTATCTTCTCAATGTGTCTCATAATTATGTAGAACACCTTGTTCCAGTGTTCGCAAGCTAGCATGAGAAAAAATCGTTCAATTCAATATAAGTTGCCTTTAAAGGTTGCTGAAGGCTACAGCACTCAATTTTAATTCAGTCGATATATTCAGTCAATATTACTTTTTATTTTAACAGGCGATTTATTTACGTTGTTTCTTTTGAATAATTTCTAGAAAGTATATTTATTCATTTGTTTTATTTCTTTATTTACTAGAAGTTCTTAGAATTATTTTGGGATATATAAAAAGTTTATGCAGAGTAGTTTAGTTTAAAATAAATAGTCATTGTGAACAGAATGAATTATATAATATAATCGAAGAATTCAAATAATTTATTTGAAGTTAGTGTAGTGTATAATATTTAAATAAATTAAGAACGTAATAGACATTGTTTATTAATTCACTACACGAATAGAAATCGTATAAATAAGAAAAGCATTAAAAGAGGTACTGAAAACACAAAAAGAAGTACAACACAGAGCAAGAAAAACCAAATTTGGAATAAATAGTAAATTCCCTCCATTAATTTGCATGACTGCAGTTAGTACGTTCACATATACATCACTATGTGCCGCAAATTCTTTGATGCTCGTTGAAAAACTGACAACTGTCGGATAGCGTGTGATAAAATGTGCGCATCACTACGTCTACACTTGACACAAATCACAAATCGCAAGACATGTTGCCGAATGCTACGCAACAGAATAATTTAGGTGAGATTTAGACCCGGCTTAACAATTTTTTGATACCATTTTTAGATTACGATTTGTCAAATTATTTATATTACCGTACTTTCTTTCTCAAGTAAAGGCTTGGCAACATCGAAGAGGGACTCGCAATGGTAAGAGATCCATGGTTACGCGACGATTTTCCTTCGAATTCTGATTTAGACCATGAGGCAGTAGTGCAGCTTTGCCAATCTATTTAGCACTTGCATTTCTATATTAAAAATACCAAACAATCCTAAAAAACGCCACAGTCACATAAATGGGATGGGCCTAAGAGAGAAGGAAATTATTGCGGACTTTGTCAGTTATGACGCGTCTGGCTTTTTCTTAGCTGATTTATACTTTACTACTGAATCAGCCGGAAGATATTTTATTATTTCATCAAAATAGTTTTGAAAAACATCCGAATCCATGTCTTCGTGGTAATCTCCCGTATGGCACTACTGAAACGTTAGCAAACTTTCTTTTAAAAATACCTCTGCGCTTCCAATATGGACGATTATTAGTCTTTTCCCTTTACCTGAAGGCGCCTTTATACAGACCTTCCATGAAAACTCGGCGAGCACTGGTTATATTTTTGTCTTGTTACATTTTTAGTACTGTTCCTTCAATAATCCACATCTCATCAAGATAAAAGATTTTCTTCTGCTCTGTTCTGTACTGCTTCATACTTCTTAAGTATTTTCGTCGCCAGAAAACCAAAATCCAAATTCAAATTTCTCAAAGTGATCCACAAAAGTTTTTTAGTTATTAACGGAATACTGTCATCCTGGCCAAGCTCCATTAAAATCTTATCTAAGGTGGGTATTTCTTTTTTGAAATAAAAATAGTGAACTTTTCTTCGAATTACACTTTTGGTGTCTTCATCAAGGACTTTTACTGGTCTACCTGGACTTTTCTTGGGAGATTCCACTTGCCCAGCTATCTTTCTCTCCCGCAATAATTTAAAAACGGTGGACTTTCTATCTCCAGTTATTCGAGAGCATCGTTCGACAGTTTCTTGTACAGTAAATTTCGGTAGTCGTATTTTATGCAATCATGTTCATTTAAAATAAGTTTAAAATTCATTGATAGTGGAGAATTATTGGAACGTCTTTTCGTTGGTGTAAATGTCGCCATTTTATTACTAATCTTATAATACTGTGAGGACTATTTACTGCTAACAGCAAATACTGATACGTTAAACTAAGTAAATATACTTATTATAAAGGTCTAAAAAATTTGGGTAAGGCACCATTGCCCTTACGGCGCATGGTTGTTGCTGAATCTGAAATAGGGTTGGAATTAGACATAGGCACTAATAGAAGGTTTAACGGTATTTGCTAAACGCAAAACGTAACTGTATAATCTCTTACCTAAGTAATCCTTACACAATATTTCAAGACCTACACCTACGGCCGATACCGAAATTGAGCTGAACTGGGCGGAATTCCTCATTTTATTACTCTATACCTTTCTGAAATAGACTATAAAAATAGTGCCTTCATAATAATTAAATAATGGATATATGATGTCAAGAAGACAGGTTGTATTTATAAAAACAGTAAATAATTTAACTTAATTTCATTTGATGTACTTTTATAAAATATATACAAACAACTGACAGTGGTATTTTATTGACAATTGGCAAGTTCTCTATTTCATCATCTAGACAGTTGATTCCGGGCTATTCTTATCTGCATCATATTATATACCAATCCTGCTGTGATAAATTGACCGACTAAACTAATTTGAGCATTGTATCCTCAACTATTGACTTCCTCGCTAAAATCCTAAGGATATAAAACAGTAGGAATCTTCAATTTAGCGTCGCTCAAATGTTTGGTATAAAATTCTATTCGCAGCTTTGAGTGATTTGGCAACAAAGCAAAAGTATCAAATCTTGACTTTTTTACGAAAAATTTCATTATTGGTATTGGCAGATTCCTTTAATGATATTTCTTAATAGTTACCCAATTTCCCTCTTCTTTCAATCACATTGATTTTCCTGAAAAAAATATACCATTAATGTAACAAGCCTCTCTATATTAGTAAATACGAATCAATTTACAAGGAATAATGTACTACCCCTAGTCATTCAAGTATCTGCATTTTATTAAGGATTATGATGGATCGAGAATTAAAAATTGGAAATTTTTGATGAAAAAATGATGAATAGAAAAAAAGCTGCAATATACAGTGTACTGCATAATAATCGACATAAAACAAAGGCGTATAGGGGAGCTCATAATTAGCTTCACATATTTCCGTACTTTTCAGACCTCTTCTATATGTTTTTTTGGTAAATCATCTTAACTTCAGTTCTCCTTCAATTAAATTTTCGTTTTAAAGCATACAATATTGACGTTTCGATTTATTTCAGTCTTTATCAAAATATGACATATCTAAATCGACTTATATCGGGGTCTGAAATTATGATCGTATTAAAATGTAAAAATATATATAAAAGTGTAACAATATCAAAAATCACTTTTTAAGTGAATAATCGATCAAGCATTGTTATATATTTTGTATAAATTATTGAAATAATGAGTGTGAAAAATTCAAAATGACATAAATGTAAAGATGGTTAATTTTTGCTCTAAGTCGTTCTGGATAAGCATTTCACGTTTAATGAATATTTTGCATAATCACATATAAAATTATATTTACATAACATAAAGTTATACATCTATTTTTCACTCCAACTACCTGCTTTCCGGGAAATCGCAAACTAAACACAACAATATGCAAATATATTTTTAGTGATGATCGCTAAGATGTAAAAATAAAAAAGTAAAACAGAGTCGAAGAATCATGTGATAAAAATATAGAAGTTCATAGAATCGGCTAAAAAATAAATGTATAAAGGAAGCATTAGAAAGGGAAAACTGCGTCCTTATCTACATAATATTTTCATAAAGTGTGGTGCGGAGTAATACAATTAAAGTTACGAGTCTATTAATATGAAAATTTGGTACACCCTTGACAAGAAATATGGGGAATACCGAGCATACAAAATAGTTGCCGACCTGACTGTTTTACCGATACTACCACGGCAAATGCTCTTACGAGTTGTCCAGCATAATAACACCTAGAGCAGTATTTGCAAGACCTATTCGTTAGGCAGACGTGACTCATAAGCACCGAGTTCGCTAGCAAATGCCCAAAACGTCAATTTATGTCATTTCTTTGGAGAAGTGGAAACCTGTGGAATCAGCTACCAAAGCACGTTTTTCTCGAACACTGCAGCCTACAGAAGTTCAAGATAAATATCCTCAGGCACCTCCATAAGGCAGGCACCACTTGAACTACTCGAGTACAATAGGGTTTACCCTCTTGAGCCTTATTTTTACATAAAAAAATGTCAGACGCCGAATAGAAATAGAACAGAATCTGAAAAAATGTAAAATTACTTTAGTGGAAGCTGCTTGATATCAGTTACAATTTTTTTATAAATTATACTATAAATATCAATCAAAAGAAAGGAACAACAACTTTCTTAAGAGTAGCTTTTCTTAAATATCAATTAGTATTCAATTTAATCTCAATTTTTCACTTTAATATCAAAGTAATATGATTAAACTGTAAAATTACTCACACAACACTGAAAATTATTCAAATCAACAAATTTTCAATCTCAATAGACTGTTTTCTACCGAGTTAACTCCAATTCCACTACAGAGTTCTCCCATTTCCAGTTTTTCAGATAATTTTATCAAAAAATATTTCATTACCATTTTCCTCTATCACAATGAAAAGAGAACTAGCGTTAACATCATTTTAGCTTAATGGCTTGAAATTTACATTTTTCGAATTACGTGAAACAAAATATGTAGTTCTATAAAACAACGAATCATTAGAATTTGATGAATTCTCTCAGAAAGTTCCAGGTGCACATAATCATTTTGATTTGTTTTCAAATAATTTGTGTACTCATTTAGAAAACAGTGAGTGTCGCTTGACTTTAAAGTTATGTTATTATTTGTGTTTTGATTTTTAAGATTCTGAAACAGTGGTGAGAAGAGTTACGCATTTGAAATAATTTGAAGCAAATATAGAAAGTTTTTATTTCCTCATATATTTTAGTGTCAAATAACAAGATGCAAGATCATTAGTTGTTTGGATATTGTTGATCAGTTTGATAAAAAGAATAAAAATGGATAAATGCAATGGGACTGGATCAAAGGTGTACAAATGAAGCAATATTAATCAATTATTCCTCCTCTTTTGAACAACAATTTTTTCCCAATAATACTTCTTGAATTTTATTACAGCATAAAAATTATTACAGAATAAAAACTATCTAAACAATTGAAAAACTATTATTTGGAAATGACGTCCACCTTATTTTTGTTCACAATAAATTTTATTTTGTTTATTATTACGGTACATATGGAATAAAAATGAGATATGAGGTTGACAATCAAAATTTTTTCTTGGAAAGTATGCACATACAAAAACTGAAAATTTGAATAAATAAAAAACAATTCACTATCATAATTTACACAATTTTTCAAAATTATTGAAAAAAATTAGTTAGGTTAGGATTGCCTTTCTTCATATTTCATGTTTTCTTTGAGAAACGTTGAATGAATTTCACAATTATTCTATTACTGTATAGAATTTTGTAAATAATGAAATAATTTATACGATATATGGTTTTTTAACAACCGAAAAGAAGTTGAATGTGTGGCTTTCGAACTCAGGTCACATGCGTAAAAAAAAATAAGAAAATGAAAGAAAATTGCATATATTTTCGATCCTTTATATGCAAAATAGGGTAGACCCAAAGAGTTTACAAAAACTTTAATTTGAGTTTTATCATTAAGTAGGTATTTAGAGGTAAATAGAGTGAACTAAGTTTTTGCCGAATTTTGTTAATTCACCATATAAATATGAAGTGAGCAAATTGACGTGATAAATGATATTTCTCATAGAGCAATATAGAGTCTTGAGGTTGAGTGAGCTATGAGAAATACCTTACTTGTTATAGCAGTTATAAAGTTGTTTTTCGTAAAAAACACTATTGACCGTTTCTGTAGACGTAATTTCATCACAAGAATGTCTCGAGTTGACAAAGAATCTATCTTTCAAATGGAGCAGAAACAGCAACCATTCCAAAGAATACTACGACTACGTTTAGTAGTAGTTTTTTCAAGGAAATGAAGAAACTTTTGTTGCAAAACTGACAAAGATCTCAACTGAGCATTCAATATGATTATGTTACCAGAAGTATATTGAATTTTAACGCTAAATTATTGATGATTAATTAACACAAAGATAACAATAATGTCCCCTTCCCAGCCACATCAAATTATCCCTTGATAACAGAAATACAGAGATTTTCTAATACGAGGAGAATTCATTAAAATAGTAGAGGCTTGTTACCAGAAAACACCCGAAGATTGTGAAAGAATATGTTATTTTTTTTATCCTATGAGCTAGCCTGGCGTGGAAAAAAAGGTTTAAGCTATCTTACCAAGCAAACAACAACAAAAAAACAACCTGCTTTAAATGCAGGTGGCTGTAGCTATGGACAACAACAAGTTTGCATCAAGAGAAAAAAATGCAGCGTCAAAATGTAATAATTAAAACAAATTACACAAGGGAATCGATAAAAGGTTACTATAAGTGTTCAAATTGATGTCTATAGCAGTTTATTGTAAGTTACATTAAGTTACTCCCGCACACATAACGCGTGTTACTGCAAAGCTCCGTCTTACATGAAATGACTGATGTTCGCAAATGTTGGATCGTTGTTCATTTGCCCATGTAAAAAAGTATGGATATCTTTCCACGCAGACACACACACACACACACCTCAGCCAGGATCAATTCTTCCTCATTGTAGACGTAAGAATTTTGGTTGTTTCAGTACGCGCAGTTATTCCGATTGACCGTACCATTTAGCTTAAAGGTTGCTTCTTCTTCTGCACTGCAGATTGATTCGGCTGCTCAGCTAACGCCAGCGCCACTGTTTCTATATTTTCGTTACTTGTTCCAGATACCGGTCGTCCGGAACGCGGCTCATCGGTAACAGAGCTCGTTTTTCAAAATTTCTGGTATGTATTCCACATTGTTAAACGATTTGGTAGTGGCGAATTTGGAAATTGTAGTTGAAATTTGGTAAACATAGTTCCGTAATCCACGTTCGTACGCAGATACGACGTAACAAAGAAAAATTTTCTTGATGTGTCTACTCGACGAGCACGTGTTAACATGACACAGACACAACTGTCTGAGGCATGATCATGCTTCTTTTCAATCTTATTCGACCCCGTTGCTTGACTTAATAAGCATTGCCGCAATTATGCCAATTTTTCGAAAGCGTTGCTTGACTTATGCAGACTTTGGTATTTAATCGAACAAATTCAATAATAACCCAGCTCCAAAAAGTTCCCATTTCCAATAGGCTTGTGGTCCTTGATCGCATGAAATGCAGCGTCTTGTTCACGAAATCAAGGCCAAATATTCTTAAAAACATCAATTGTACATTTAATTCTTATTCTTTTAATTTTCTATTATTTCTCTATATAATAAAATTTTTAATTAACTTGAATTAAGTTTTTAATGAATTCAGCAAATATTCTAATATATCACTTCATTCAACATGTCAAGTCTAATCGTTATATTTCTACAATTTAGCTCAGTCAAGTTAAAGAGACCCAAAAAGAAAAAGTGCCGAAAAAAAGATATTTTTGTCTTAATATATAGTACTCTATGCCCTGAGTATGCCCTTAATTTCCTCAAAGTTTCCCCGTTTTACATCTTGGAAAATTTCGACCTTGAAGTTGGAAAACCTACGTTTGCGTTTGACCCGTCACATCTCTGGAACCGTACGTCCAAATTAAATGTTTTAAAGCTTATTTCATTCCTTAGATTATGCTCTTTGAAAAGTGTCAATAACATTTTTTTCTTAGACCTACGGTTTTGGCGGAAAACTTGATTTTCCACCAAAAAACTTGATTTTTCAAACTTGAATTTTGATTCAACATTAAATATTTTCCTTGCAAATCGATTGGTCACTTTGAGAAAATTCCGCGACCTCCAAGTTCATCCGCCTGACACCCATAGATTTCGTTATGAGACTACCTCAAAGCAAGAGTTTACTGCAAACATGAGAATTACTGTGGACTTAAAATATTATATTAGCGTGAAATCCGCATCTATACACATATTTTTAATATTCTTATTAAAACAATATGCCAAGAAATAATTGCTTAACTTAATTTGCAAAAGAGTTTTTACCAACAGATACCCTCTAAATGCAGTAGTTGGGTTCAAAGGCAGCCGTGTTTATATGACCAGTTTTGAAAGAAAAGAAAATATTCGAACAACATCGCGAAAATGTTGTTAAACTCTAAAAAGTCAACAAACTGACTCCATAAGTATTGTATTATTCATTTTTTGGACAATAAATACCGAAAATCAGTGCAATTTAGTCAAAACCATAATCATTTGTATAGGTTTAATTCTTTCTGAGATACAACATTGATACAGGAGTTTCCTATCAGCATGTTAGAAGTATTTCTCTGTTGCCTACCTGATGTTAGATACAAACTAAAGAGATATTTGAAATTCTTGAGGCTTTCAAACATGTTTCTTCTTCACTTACTCATGTGTGTACCATCCTCAAACAATTCTTGAAAATCTAAATTTTGACATTCATACTGAACACACTGTTTACACTACCCCTACACCAACAACAACCACACTGTCTAATGCGCGTTTCGACAACCAAGTTATGGTCTTCAGAGACTGGAGGTAAACTATACCAATTATTATACTAATTATACCCAATGAACCTTCTCCCGCAAAAAAAATCTTCCTGCGGAAAAACCTATTTGGCGGGAATGTTTTCATTTGTTATTTAACTACTAAACTATAAAGTGGGCTGTAACGAATAGGCTCTTTGTCCCTATTTAAACTTAAGCTTTCAAATGCATCCAACAATTTATTATTGGACACATTAATTAATAATTTTACTCGATTTACTACATTTACTCAATATTGCCCTGGAATCTTTCAATCTTGTTTTTACAAAGATGGGAAGAAATTTTCAATACAGTGGGTTCTAAAATGATTCATAAATTCAACTATACATTAAATCAATTGTAGGTTAATCCCAAGGATAAAATATCAAATTTGGAAAAAAGTGCTTAATATGAAATTAGTTGTAGTGATTGTGACTAGAAGTATATTGGGCAGACTAAAGATCCGTTAATATCAATAAAATGAAATAGCATATCGCATTTAAAATATGAATGGACAGAAAAATCGAGTATTATGGATCAACCTGCCTGTCATAATCATGACATAAACCAAGGTTTTATTTCCACTCCAGTCCCTAAAGACGATAATTTGGTTCGAAACGCGCGTCAGACAGTGTAATTCCAAAGGTTCCAAAAATTCAATCTTCATTTACTGAGTAGATCAAATCTTGATATATACTACTTCATTCATTCATGCACCTCTTGTTTGTTAATTGTTAATGGGATACGAGTTAGTCAAAGATAATTGTCTTGTGGACACTTAATCTGCGAAAAGGACTTTATCTACCACGCTTACGACTTTTATTACCGTTAAGCACATAAGTCGTGCCAACTCTACAACGTTAGGCAAAGAAATAAACTCATTCTTCTTAAAGAGAAATATATTTTGTCAACTGTAGTATCATGTAACATATTTCAATGTCCATATAGCTATCTGGGCACTTGGAATAATTCAAAAAAAGTCTTTTTAAAGCCAATTTTTAATCCTAATATAATGTTTCACGGGAAAAATAAATCAATTACAATTACAATTTGAGCTCAGAATAACTTCTGTAAGTCATAAATCTTAAGAACAAAAAAATTCGTTTACTTCTAAATAGATATTAAATAATTGAAACCAGTTGAATTCCGATATCGTCCATTCTTATCTTTTAAAGCACAATATGACACACCAGTATTAATTATTTTCTATATCGATTCTAATTATATTGTATTCTATTTGTGAACTAATTTTCTATAAATTTCTCAGTTCAAATCTATTCAGAACATAATATTTATCAATCATTTATAATATTTATATGTTTTTTTTTTAATTTCATTACATTGCCGACAGGTTTCCCAATTTTAATTTCTATATATATTTCAAAATATAAGGTGAAAAGGATGGAATTAATGATTTTTTCATTACACAAAAGATTATTTCCTGTTTCCAGTATTTACAGTTAGATAAATTAAACAGTGAAAGTATGTGCATTACTTCAAAAGATCTTTGTTCCATAATATCGGAACATTTATCTTAATTATCAAGTTTCAAACAATAGGTTTTATTGTGTCAAATTCTCATTAAGGAGCTAAGCGTTAATTTTTTAGGTTATATAATGATGTTGACACATAGATTAGAAAGATGACCCGTCAAACATTTTTCATCGTTTAGCTTATGGAATCTTTTGTCATAAGAAATATCAATAACGCTGTTGTGTTGGAAGTTCTTACTCAAATTTGAATTTGAACATATCGGGCGTGGGGTTTATTGAAATTTGTAAGGCCCTGTGGAGTGCAATAGCTATAGCAGTTGGTGGAAACTAGAATCACATTAAACCCTTATCTCTTCTAAATATTAGGTTGCTTTTGAATCAGATCACAATCTGCGAAGATACACCGTTTATAAACTAGCTCCTAAGGAAAAGTTTTCGTAAGCGGAAATGTCTACATGTAAATAATTAAGGCCACATACGTTTAATAATGAATTTATGAACTTGTCATAAGTTTGGAATAAAATGAAAATTCTTTATCTGTGACATGTCTGGCCCATCATAATGGTCAACAAGTTCCGAGAGAAGTATGTGAAATTAACGACCGTTTTTCTAAATAGTACAATTACAGCTTAGAATAGACATATTTCTTATATATCGTTACAAAAAACAGAGACAAAACGATAATACATTGTTAAATATGATCTCATGACCAAATGTGCCCCAATCCTCGTAGTTTTTAAAGAAATTAATATCGGAGAAGAAATATTGTTAAATGTTAAATATTGAAATATTGTAAAAGATATAGTTAATATATTAATATTGTTATGTGTATGTAATATGTTATGAAATAATAATGGAACTTGTATTTTCGTATTTAAATTTAATAATTATTGTTACGAACGTGTCTCCGCCCTAGAGCCGGTCCTGCGTGTATATATATATATATATATAAATTTTAAAATTCGGCACTTTGACTTACGCTAACTAACGCCAAATCCGTTTGACGTTTGTTGTTTTATCTCCGTTTTTATAGCAAGCGGTTTATTTACATTGATCCTTTTGGATAATTTTCGGCAGGTCTATTTATTTATTTGTTTTGTTTCTTTATTTTACAATTCTGAAGAGATATATAAAGAGGTTCATTGGTTCATTTAGCGCAGTTTAGTTCAGTTTATAATAAATATTCAGAATGAATTGGCAAATTAATCTAAGAATTTGAATAAATTATTATGTTGGTTAAGTGATAGTGATAAGTATATCATTATGAGTTAGTGTAGCGTAAATCATTCGAATAAATTAAGAATGTAAGATGCAATGTCTATTGATTTACCCCATGAATAGAAATTGTATAAATAAGAAAAACATCACATCCAAAATAATAAATGATATTAGAAATAATCAGCAAAATCATTATTACAATGACTTTTTGAACAATAATAACTCTACTATGAGTCATACTTATTTCTCGTTTTATTGGAGTGTGTTTACCAAAAAGTCATTTCCTAGTAACAATTATTTTACTTAATCCCATTCACTCTCTGGGCGGGTTGCAAACGATCCCACCTTACTCAGTATGTAACAAATTTCTATTCTATAGATATGAAATTCTTGAATTATTAGTTAAATTATTTCCAATTGAATCTTTAAAATATATTTAAACGTTTTGATATTATTTTATTTGCACTACCATGGAGCAAAAACCATATTTCTCAACTCCAGAAGAGGATTTAGAAGAAATGCGAAATCAGCAAGAGGAATTCGACAATGAGAATTTTCTGTCTGATAAGTCGGATTCCGAAGATTGCGTTCTGATAAATGATGATAATCTGAAGATGGTTTTTTCAGTAGAAAGTGATAGTGAATATGATTTACAACCCACCTCACAAGAACAAGATGGTGTTTCGAGCTAGGAAAGAACCAAGAAACAATTTGAGCGTATAAACATTTAGGTTCAAAATTTTCTAGGACTCCCTCAATAAATATTGTTCTCCATTTTCCAGGATGTAGAGGAAAAACACGAAAAATCAGATTTTTTTCAAAATTCATAAGCGAAGGAATAATCATTGATAAAATTGTACAATATACAAATAAAAAAATTTATAGATAAATATAATTCTGCTCATTATTTCTTAGCCCATAAAAATGCTTTGGAGATGAAAGCACTAATTGGATTATTGAATAAAACTGCAGATTTATTCAGAGTTGAATACTGAAGACATGTTCTCCTTCACATTTGGTTCTCCAATATTCAGAAGTGTCACGACGAGAAATCGTTTTCATTTTCTATTGAGCAACTTTGGTTTGACAGTAAAATTACAAGGAAAATAAGAAAATGATCCGATAAGTTTGCAGCTTTTCCGCGAATTACGAGACAATTTCATTTTCAACTGTTCCAAATGGTTTACGCAAATGGAATACATTTCTGTAGCTTCCGAGGACAGTGCCTCTTCAAAACAATATGTTGGTAAAGAGGAGAAAAAAGGGATAAGTGGAATATCATGACCTACATGACGTATTGGAACTGAATAAGCCAAATTATGGAACAAACAGAAACATCACATCTGACATTTGATTCGCATGTTATGAACTCATGAAAAATCACTTGAGAAAAAACTTACTTGTGTTGGGACGATATGGAAAATTCAGTCCCAGATTTTACATAAAGGCGACAAAACAATGGTGTTCTTAAACTATAAAAAAAGTGAAAAAACTTTTCTTGTTTCCTCAATACATTCGATGGGACCTAACCTAAATAACCTAAACATCACCAAAGGAAGAGTTGATGTGCTCGACAATGTGCTCACAATGAAGAAGTTTTCATTTTTTTTTATGATAAATTATAAAAATTTAAGTAAAATAAAACAAACACGTGAAAGAATTAATAAGTCAATTAAATAATTAATCTCAAGAAATTAAGTTATGGGACTTTGAAGTTGCGCTTGAAAGAATAATTTTATTACACGCGGCGCTCCATCGTGTGACGTCATTTATAAATCTCCTCAGCACTCTCCATCGACAATATCATATCTTCTCTAAGCAGTTCCCGATCAAAAGCATCAATATTTTCACTGAACAGTACAAGTTCAGCAAGCTCCTTCTCAAACACAATCAAGCCTCAATATTGCAATGATACCATAAACAAAATAACTAAAAACGTTATTTTTTATATGGGGTTGCCACAAGAGATTTTTTTCTTACGAAACTACTATCTGAAAGTGTTGCTAGTCCAGTAAGAGATATTTTAATATCATTGAAGAAAATGCGTTTAGATGGATGATTGAATGATTCGTGGTGCGGTGATATTGAATAGGTCAAATGACGTCACTGACGAATCAGAAACCACAGACGTTCCGTACTAAAATACGTAAACTTCAATAATTTATTTCTAAGTCATTTCTAGATGGATCTCAAAAATTTTTTCAGTGATTAATTACTTTTGATCTATATTTTAATACCAGCAAGTAAAATATAATATTAACATCATGAAACTTCTCCATTCAACGACTAAACGACGTAGTCGACTTTGCCTATGCCTATTTTGACGGAATTTTAGATATACCTATCAGCTGTGAATAGTTTCGTAATATACAAATAGAACTGTGACCTCAAGTCTTTCTCAAATAATGCTGGATCGAAATTTTTAAGAAACTTTCCTATTCTTTGGTAAAGCCTTAAATGGTGAAGGATCTGAGAAATACCATACACACGGTTTTAGGCACAACAGAGAATCCTAAAATAGTGGCTGCTGAGCCACAGTCATTAAAAAAAAAGGAGGAGTTATGACTTATGTGATGGGGGAAAAGAAAAAAAAAGAAATGAATTTTGTATACCGTACTTTGAAAGTATTACGTGATTGAAATTTTCTTCACTTAAAATAATGTCTTAACAATTCTCTACTGTGAAAAAATGTAAGATCTTACACTAAAAGTTAGTTCTTAAATTATCAAGATTATATTCTACTGCTGAAAAATGTAATTCAAATTATTTTGAACTGAGGTATTTATTATATATTAATTAAATTTCAGAGGTCAGTAGAGGCGACCAAAGTTAAATAACGTACAGGCAGCAAATTTGTAAATCCGTCACTGCAACCAGATTATGTATCACTATATAAGGCCAAAGAATTATCAAATAGAATCAGATTGTGTATATACTTGAATTATATTAGTGAAAATAAGGCTCAAATGTTTTCAATTTTATTAGTAGACTGTACTTTAAATGTGGGAATATGTTTTTACGTTTCAAAATTTCACAAATGAGTTAGTTATATTGATTTTAAACGTTTTTGTAACACGTGGTTGATGAATTGTGTAGATTGCCTTAAATTTTATAACTATAGTAAAAACATTTCACACTAAGTATAATGCACAAGAATTTTATCAAATACAATCAGATTGTGTGTTTGAATGATTTTAATGTGAATAAGACAAAAATGTTTTCAGGTTTACCAGAAAATTCTAACTTCAACTATAGCGGGGACAAGATTAATTGTTCTAACGTATAAAAAGATATGAATAAGTTAGTTTTTTACCTTGAATTTCACCATCTTTGAAACACGTGGTTGATGGATTTAAGACATTTCATCCATGTGTAGAAAAACTATATAAGAAATACTAATGTACTGGTTGATCATGTCTTATCTTTGTGATTTCTCTTGTTTAATTTCACTATTCACCATATTAATAATAATTTTTTTAACTGAAACATATTGTATTAGGACACGTAGTTAAAACGTGTAGCCTATAAAGGTTAAGAATTAATTAAGTTGTTATATGTAGATAATAATGCGACAGATATAGAAGGGACGAGATGGTATTGGTTGATGTTGACATGTGAATGGAAAATATGATTGGTTGCGAATAGACAGGTTGCATGCCTAGGCATGCGCAATCTACAATGTGACATCACGCTGGTATTGAAATGTGAAAATTGTGAAGTATGAGTATGTTGTATACTTACAAAGTTCTATTTTGATTCCAAAAGTAATATTTGATTCAAAGATATGTGTATATAGGTATTATTTATATGATTTTTAAATTTAACAGTAGTCACATTCTTAAGGTTTACAAGTTACGAGTTGCCATGTCGCAAACCTAAAAGCCGGACAGACCAGCCAATTTAGTTGGACATTTGGTGCGACAAAAAAATTCGACTCTCTTAACTGAAAAAAAAAATAATCGAAAACTTCTTCTCTTCAAGTTAAACTATAGAAAAAAACTTCTTCTCTTTGAGTTTTACAATAAAAATAATTATTCATATTTTTGGTTAACCGAAACCTGCCTTACGGAGCCGACAATATCATTTTCTCTCTTATTCTAGACACTTTATTTATACTGCGCATATTTGAGAATGCGCAGAACCTAGCTGAAACCCCGGAGGATAGAGAAATCGTTGTTATACGGCATTAGTCGGAACAGCTTCCATTTAAGGAGGATTATTACATAAATGGTTACGTTCTTTCGTCCATTGCTGGCTTATTAAGAAGTTGGGAATAGTTAGAAATTCTGCGAAGCAATATTGACTTTACCATTTATTTAAAATAGGCTACCCATTTTTTATGACCTACCAGATTCCTGAAATCAACGTTCTCTTTATTATTGTTCAGAAAAAAGGCGACCTATGACACTTTGACCTGCGTGAGCGACCGACAGTCGACTTTCGTCGCTTGCGCTCGGTCATGTTTAAATTATTTTAACCACAGAATTTATTGACGCATATACGTAATACTTTTTGCGATAATGGGTTGCATAAACTTATAAGATATCAATGTCCTTTCCTGTTTAACGATTAGTAAAGTCTTTCTACCTAATTTAGACTTTTTTTCTTTTTTCTCTTCTAAATATCGTTTCAAAGTTCAACGTGGCTTTTTATAATGTTTGGCTGTACACTTAGCTGCTATCATAACAAGTTTAATCCCCCTGCACTAATATCGTCCCATGACCTAAAACAAAAATAAACAAATATTGCTTGAGTATTACTTACGATATTTATTGATAGGTAAATAGAAAAAATATGCTTAGGGAGTTTGAAGTTTGGGTAGAAATCAAAACTATTTTATTTAATAACTTTAAATAAAAATAATGTGAGACAGACGGGCAAAGAAACTGTTCATAAAAATGATAAATCTTTTTTTATTATTATTATTACGATATTCACAAATCACATTTTGAAATTTTTGAAACTAAATATTAAAGTACAATTGCACAATAATAACGTTAATGGGTTAGATAGATCTCTCAAAACTGTAAAAATACAAGATAGAACTTGCCTTTCAAATCTAGACCGCTAACAATTACCGCTGCGTTTAGTTTAAAATGGGCTACAGAAATACTGCCAATTGGCCATATTGATCGAGTGGCCATATTCGACCCAGGTACTTTATATAAAACTAGTATAAAGACCATTTAGATACATGGCATTTACTTCCCAAATATTCTAAAATACAGTTTTCAGAATATCAGTCAATGATCTATGGTACGTGCCTAAATCAGTTATAAAAAGACTATTATAAGTGAAGTGCAACGCTACAGTGGGAGATATAGAGACAGGATTTGTGGCAGACAGGGGACTGATCCTTCCAACAACAATATCTTTTCAAAATGTTTTGACTAAAAATGACATTACGTATCTAACTCGCCGGACCTGGTTCCGTATGGCTTATTATTCTCATGCACGTAAAGAGGTATGTAAATACACCGAATCTATAACAATGAACAGGTTGGAAAAAACGAGTAAGAAACACTGTCAACCATGGATATTTTGGAGAGGATGTTATTAAAAATTCTTACAAGTAATTCCGTTGATATTTGGAATCACCCTACCTTGTATGAATAAAATGATTTAACAGGTTTAGGTTCATTGAAGGTTGAGAATTGAGACGATAGATGATAATATAAATAAAATATTTAATAAATTTTTGCCACCTAATAAGTCCATTCCCAGGTTGAATTTTATCTATAAATTAATTTTTTCAATAAAAATTGGTACGTGGAGTGGAAATAATATCCGAAAACGGTTCCCTCTAGTTTTTTTTTATATCCAGTGCAACATATTCAGAATTAACCCTATGTATCAACACGTAGTATTAATTTGAAATTTCATTTGATTGTCTTCAAAAACGTACCTTCTCACCCTGTTTGACTGTGTAAAAATGCAAATCTCTTTTTGGAATTTCTTTTGTTTTTGGGTTACAAACTTGAACACTAATTGTTGATAATTTCGTATACTAGAATTAAACTTCCAATCCAGAATTTTAAGGAAAAGTCCTGTACCTACCTCCACCCTAAACTGGCGGTCATAAAAACATCTGAAACTTTTAAGAATACAATAATAGAACAGTATTTTAAGAACGAATTAAGGATAATGTTGAGGAATATAATATATTTTTATAGTATAAAAAGTATTGTGAATTATTATAAGACTTCGTCTTATTCATTTGTTGTATTTTATTTTAATATTCCAACAATCGTGGAATGGTTTGCCTATGAATTGATTACAAATGCAAATTTATAGAATTAAAAATAAAAGATGTTAAACACATACGAATGAATAATAATAAAGAGGAAGCAACTCATTGTCACATATGTGAGAAACCATTTTGCTCTACAGATTCCATTGTTTCAGATCATGATCATTTTAGCGGAGAATTTAGAGTATTTAGTCATAGAGCTTGTAATTTGAATTTTAAAAAACTTTATATTTGTCCAGTGTTATTTCATAATTTAATCAATTATGATGAACATCTGATGATTAGAGAGATATGCCGAAAAGGAAGTGTCAGTTTTCTTCCAATTAATAAAGAAAAATATATTTCTTGTACATTGTTTGAAAGCAATAGCAAAATAAAATTCAGATTCGTAGATTCGTTCAGATTCATGAGTGCTAGCCTTGAATTTACAATTTTGCAAAAGGATTATCATCACTTGGATAAAGAACACTTTGAATTGCTAATTAGAAAAGGAGTATTTCTATATGATTATATTGACAATGTGGACAAATTGAATGAAACAAATTTACCGCCGATCGAATGTTTTTACAACAGATTGAATGATGAAGGAATCAGTAAGAAGTATGAACATGCACAAAACGTATGGAATATGTTCAATATTAAATCATTAGGTGAATATAGAGATCTGTACATGAAAACTGATATTATACTTCTTGCAACAGTGATGGAAAATTTTAGACAGATTGCCTTTGAAATTTAAGGTTTAGATTCACATTGGTACTATATTATGCCTAGTTATACTTGGGATTGTATGTTAAAGTATACGATATGTAAGCTCCAAATTTTAAAGGATGTGGATATGATCCTTTTTATAGAGAAAGCAATATGAGGAGGAGTTTCGATGTGTTGTAATCGTTATTCTGAAGCAAATAATGAATATTTACCTAATTACAATCCTTCAAAACCTTCAAAAAGCCTCCTATATTTAGATGTTAATAACCTATATGGTTGGGCTATGACGGAACCCCTACCGTACGAACATTTCAAATGGCTTGAAAATTTTGATAACTTTAATGTAATGGAAATAGCAGACGATGCTGAGGAAGGATTTATTTTGCAAATGGACTTGGAGTATCCTAAAAATTTACATGATTTACATAAAGATATTCCATTTTGTCCTGAGCATCGTATAACGCCCAAATCAAAATTACCGAAATTAATGACAACTTTATTTGATAAGAAAGAATATACATTACACTATAGAAATTTGAGGTAAGCACTATAACATGGGTTGGTTTTGAAGAAAATTCATAAAGTTCTTCAATTTAAACAATCAATATGGCTGTCGCAATACATTGATTTAAATACTAGTTTAAGAGCAGCAGCTACCAACAACTTTAAACGAAATCAATTGAAACTTGCCAACAATGCAATTTATGCTAAAACCCCTGAAGATATTAGACGTCATCGATCGTAAATAGATATGAAGGAATATATGGAGCGAAAAATTTGATTTCTAGTCCGAGTTTTCAAAGTAGAACCATTTTTGATGATAATCTAATGGCAGTTGAATTGAGAAAAACGGAAGTAATATTCAACAAACCTATATACATAGGTATGGTTATTTTAGATTTATCTAAAATTTGTATGTACGATTTTCAATTCAATTTCATGTTACCAAATTCACTATTATCAACATAAAAATATTTAAATTGAAATCAAGTTCATATCTATACGAGAATAACTCTTTTCTTCCTAACTTCATTAATTTGTATTTAGGAAATCATTGGTTGAATATGTTGAATGATTTTTTATAGACATTCCATTCCACGAATGAAGACGTTTGCAGAATTTGGTTCAAAGAATAAATAACCCCAAGTTAATGCTTAATTGATAATATTAATAATGCAGTATTATCACATAGAATATGTGATATTCATTTTGAACCAATTTGTAGAAACCCCAAGTTAATGCTTAATTGATAATATTAATAATGCAGTATTATCACATAGAATATGTGATATTCATTTTGAACCAATTTGTAGTAACTCCAATGGCAGGTTAAAAAAACTTTCACTGCCAACTCTACATTTACCTGGTAAGTACTTATCTTTACTGAGACAATAAATCTCTTATGAATCCTAGTGAAAAGTTATGCAGAGGAAAAGAATTGCTATTTTTGTTTGTAGGTTACGAAAAAGGTGAAAATGATATTTTTTGGGTACAGTCTCAACCATCCCCATTTTCAACTCCAAAAAAGCTGATAGGTAGGTATGAATTGTCATATAATCAAGATGCTAAATTGTTTGACTCATTGTATATTTTGGGTATAGGCATTAATATATTCTAGGGAACATAAAAAATGTTTTGTATGCGCATTCAGCAAAATTTTGTGATATTTTTAAAAGTTTTTCTGATAAAATTTTCGGAAGATTGCCCCAGTTAATCAATTCGTTAGGCATAAAAAAACAAATGTTTCGTTTGGAGGATTTGACAGATATTTCCTCAATATTTTGTTCAGATCATAAGGATTATGTAAATATATTTGTAAATATTAGTTTTAACATATGCATATTTCATATTACATAAGTATTATTGATAAAATTTTGATGGGCAAAGATCAACAATATAAAGACTATGATGCTGTGATGAATATGGTATATGTTAAATATAGGGAAAGCTGCAACAAAGACAACAGTAATCATTAATTAACCATGGTTATAAAATGTCAAAAACAAAATAAAAATTATAATAATTGTGACATCTGGTACATATGGCACCGCATAGGACAACCGGTTTAATGAAACAACGAGAACCACCTATTTTCTCCACCTCCATTCTACCTGGAACAGCGATAGGCGCAAGTTGTCCGAGTCATCGATTCCGCCGTCAAACAATTTAACTTTGTTGTAAAGTATTCGTAAAGTATAGGCTCAAGTTAATATATTATTTTGTAAATTTTAAGTCCAGTGTTTTATTAATTTTTAAAGAACATAAAGGGACATAATAATAACCATCCTGTGTTTCAATATTCCATCTACCTATATCTTACATAAACCATTTAATTGTGAAGTTTAGGTGGTCGAACCTGGTTGTCACATAAGTTGTAAATGAAACCAAAATATTTTACAAAATACTTTATTTAAACAGCATTTTAATTTCAGGTATTTATATTTTCTTGCAAACAACAATATTTGAATTTGAAATGTTAGCAAAATGAAAGTATTTTGTATAATACTTTTGTTCCATTCACAATTTGATGTGACAACTAGGTTCGAACATTTAAAATTACCCGCGAAATTAGCATGGATATAAACCTTAGATCAAATCTTTGATTATAGAAATCTTTTTTCTTGGTAGTAAACCAATTTGAGAGATGTCACTAGAATCGAACTTTGTCAGCAAATTTTTATATAGAATGGCAGATCTATCGAGTATAAAATCTTAGGTGGCTTGTAAACCTGATAATGAAAGTGCTAATAAATAAAACTACTAGTAAATAAATATAGTTTCAATAAAACATATAAACAAGAAATTGTACAGTAAACAACGAAACATGATGTCAGAAGCGTAGTCGAAAATCGCCGACAGCTTAAAAAGAATAAAAAATAAAAGTTAGACAGAATCCATTTTCCCTCCAATAAATATAATAAAAAACGAGAAGTTAAAAATAAAAAAATTGTACCGTATTAAAAGTGTAGTGAAAAATGGAATACTTCAAATTTCTGGAAGCGTTTAACGTACAGGAGTCACATGGATGGCCCAAATGGAAGCCAAGATTTGAAATATTTTTGTTAGCTTCAGGAAAAAGCATGTGAGTAAAATGAAGATATTTTCGGTTAGTTGGTGTTAGCTTTCTTTTGTTTAACAAATTAATTCCAAACATTCATTTATTGTGAACATACAAATAACTCACCATTAATAAAATGAAAAATTGAGGAATTGAAGTTGAATTGGAGTTGAATTAGATGAGCCCATATTGTATTATCAATTTAAATCTGTTTATATAACTGATTGAAAAGAATCTACATCCAATTGATATATGTAGTGAAAAAGGTTCTATTAGCAGCTGTTTTCAGTATGGATGGGGATTTGGATACTTTTGCTGGTTGTTACTCTTGTTCTACTGTGTGTTGTTAAGGCAATCAGGGAAGTGAGTGGCATAGTGTATTTAACCCAACTAGCACATTTTATAATTGCAACAGTTGTGATCATTAAAACATCATGAATACCTATATTTTAATAATGAAATTAATTCTTGGTCTGCTACCTTATAATACCACCATATTGCTTCCAGTAAACATGCATACATTTTATAAAATAATGTAAGTAGGTACTTTAATTGCAAAAATAATGACATATTAATTAAGTGAATCATCGCCTTTAAACGTTTTTGTAAATGTTATCTCTGCTTCATGTGAAAATTAATAGTTTGATGAATTATAACAGAAGAAAATCAGAAGTGAACTTTATAGTTCAGTATTATTATCAACTTATTTTTAACTAATTTCATATTATACTTAATGTCCACCAAAATAGGCAAATGGGTCAAATATAAAAAAATGCATAAGTGAAGGGCAATATAAAAATATAAAGGTGGCTATTTATTTATTTAATACAATGAAGACAATAAGGGTAGTATAATGGTTGTATTCACAATTTACAAGAGTTATGTTGTACTATATAATATTCTTTTGCTTGGTTAATAAATGTTAACATACATATGTCACTTTCATTGTCAGTAATGTTGTTGATAGTAATGGTATTATTTACATTAACAGCATGCTTTCTATTCTTGACACTTCCAGTTACGACCGTAACAGCTGAAAGAAGTTTTTCAAAATAAAAACTGATAAAAAATTACATAAGGACTTCTATGGGGTAGGAACGGCTATAAGACTTTTCACTATTGTCTATGGAGGCAGAAATGTTAGAAAAACTGAAATCGTTTTCAGCTATAGATGATTTAATAAATCAATTTGCCGAAAAAGAACCCAGAACTACTGTTATGCCTGATGTGTGGAATTTCAAAACCGAGACTACAAAAGTGTAGAGGATGAATGTTATATACTTCACTGTTAAGCACTTTACTGTTAATATGGAAACTGGAGAACAAACGTAAAGAGCAAAGAGAAGGTACAAGTACAAATTAGTAACATATCAAAATGTGTTACATTCGTATTTGTGTGGATTTTTGTGACGGAAAAGCTGATTTTTCCTATATTTTGGATTTATTTAAATCACACAAGTCTCTTTCTTATAGGTGCAGAAATATTGATACATTCAATCAGATATGGAAGGACATTGTTGCATTCAATATGAATTATTAAAACTGTTATGTAACAAATGTTGAGGAGTTATACAAAATTTTGAATGTGGAAAAATATATGTTAGAAAAAGTGATCTTTTCCAAAAAAAAAACATGTATGAAAATGTTTTTCTGTTGAATAATTAAATATAATGTAGAAATTTTTTTTATTTCGAGGGGAAAGAAGTGGAATGTGAAAAGAATGTTGACAGGAGTGGAAATAAAATTATTACAAAAGAAAAAAATGTTCTTGCTTTATCACCAGTAATAAGCAAACGACACATTTTGTGTCACTTACCTGAAGAAGTGTTTTCTTGTTTTTAGGTTGAAGAAGTCACTTGAAACTGATTTGCCGACTAAGATGTTAAAATGTAAATAGTAAGAAATAAGATTAATCACAATGAGTATATGCTCTTTGGATGGATCAATGTGACTTGAAAATCTTACTAATCTCCTTTTATTCAATATGTAGTAAGAAAACCACAAATAATTATTTGTTTAGATTCAGTACAAATGGTGAGTGTAATACATTTTATTATTTTTAGCAAGTATTTTTTTGGAGTATTTAACAGATATTAGATGTTAATTCACCTTTACTTTAACGCAAAATCATCTTTTAAGGAACTATGGTCCTCATTTAAGATGAAATTGTCGCGTCGGTTTTTTAAGCATGGCACAAAAAACAAATTAGTTGAATTTTACTATAAATTTGTAAACTAGAAAATATTTTCCAAAAGTTGGTTCTATTTTTGGGAAACATCAATTCAAGTTTTTGATTATTCTAATTTAATTTTCGGAAAAAATATTTCAACAATTTTTTTTATGTATGAAGTAAAAACAAACACTCGAAATATTCAAAGTAAAAAATTGAATAAAATGCTTGAACTTACAAAAGATTATAGTGATATAATAATTAAATTGATATGTTATTGAAAAATTGAGGGTACATATTTTTCAAAATATATAGGTCATCAAAATTACATAAATATATTTCTTTATCACGTTGACTGCCACTACAAAATAACTCATAATTCACTTCTCCAGAAGAGTTTTTTTTTTCATAATTCAACTAAGAAATATTTTTTTAAACCCTACATCTTCTATACCTTTCAGTGATAAATTTTCAATTAAATTATCATTTTTAATGATTCAATGCGATTAAATGGAATTGTGGAAATTGCCTTGGCAGTCAACATGTTATACAAGAATATATTGAGTATTCACCCTTCTATCTAATTATTATAATAAATACTAGCTGACTCGACAAACGTTGTTTTGCCATAAAAATTAATTTTTTTAAATATTTTGTTAGGAATTATTTTGGTGTGAACGACCCTTAACATATAGAGTTATGAAAAATTGATTTTGGCATATACTCGAACCTACCCGATATTCACATAAAAAATCACGAAAATCGGTCCAGTCATTTCAGGGGAGTTTGACAACTAACACCGCGACACGATAATTTTATGTATTAGATTATACAATCTTTATTAATATACCTTTACTGAATTCAATGGTATACTTTTAGATACATGGGTGGATGTGTAGTAAGAAGATATTTTCAGTGACCCCAGAGGTGATATGTTCAAATCAGTATTAAATACCTCTCAACTGAGCATTTACTACTAAATTCTTATAATCAAAGGAAAATGATACTTTTTCATAGAAAATAAAGTATCAGCAAAATTAGAATGGATGGAAAGCTCTCACATTCGCTTACCTGCAGTCACTTAAATTGTCCTTATAATAATCTTAGTATTGCCGATTAATGGCGCTAACTAAAAGTGAAGCTAATTTTACTAATAATGAAAACTTATCATTAAATAAACTAGGTAATAAATCTAACACTTGACAACACTACTGGTTCAAAACGAATCCCCGTTCAATGCAGGAAATCCAATATCAGGGTTGTTGGTCTGTAAATGAGTGGTGCAGGTTTCTTATCACCTGATGATTGCCTGGCATATTAACCCATATATGTTGAGCGGAAGTTCATTTATTTGGCCATCCAGATCTTCAGACCTAACTTGCTTAGATTTTTATTTTTGAGTCCAAATAAAAGATCGTTTTTACACCGGAAAAGATCAAATCTATTCCTGCTACTTTCAAAGATTGACCTTGAAAAGAAATTTCCAAAAACGGAGAAATTAGTATTTAGATATTCACACAGGACCCATTTCTTAAAAAGAATCGCTTTGATATCTCATTTCGTCATGAAGAATTGCTAAATATATGGTTCCGTAATAAAAATTTTTGTTCAACTCTTTGAACCCTTTCAAAGTCGAATTTTAAAAATCGCAGAAATTGGTTTTTAGGTATTTTTACAGAGAATGTTTTAGTGCAAAAACAAAGTCGTTATCTCAATTAACGGCCGAGAAAAATGCAAAAATCGAATTTTCAAATATATCCCGTTTTACCCCGTTAAAATCGAAATTTCGCACCACCCATGTATCTAAAAAAATGTCTGCCAAGTAAGCCAATATCATTGACCACCGCTCGTCGCGCAACCTTTCGAGATGGCTACTACTTGCAGACGAATCGAAGGTCTATCAAAAAAACCTTAAGTTCCTCGTGCAATTCGTACAAACTGGTTAAAACCCTTCTCCTGGAAAGTCATCTCACTTCAATGTATAGGAATGATTGGTGCTTCTTCACACAACTTATTGAATAGCCTTGACAGCAGTGGACGTATTTTCACAAAATTGACGATTTTTACGGATCGATAAAGGACCTGTTTTAAATCAGATGGCATTCTCTTAACAGCAAGAGCATCACGATGTAAAATGCGATGAATGCTAGTACAATTTGGCTCAACAGTTTTGAATCTTGACACTGTTTATTCAATTTTTCCAATCATGGTTGCAGCTCCATCGCTGCATGCATCAATACCTTTGTTCCAATCGACATTGTGTTTCTTCATGTATTCATCAATGACTTTAAAAATTTCTTCTCCAATCGTATTGGTCTCCAAGGGTGAACAAATCTTCGATACATCCACCGAATGAATATCTTACAAAAACGAGGAGTACTGCTAATCCGGCAACATCCGTACTTTCGTCCAGTTGCATTGCAAACGCATTGTTCTCTTTCAATCTACCAATCAGCTCATTTTCGATGTGATCTGAAATTCTAAGAATACGGTCAGATATGATGTTGTTCGAACACTGAACTGCTGCGACTTCCTTGGCCGAAACCTCTCCAAGCATGCAGATATCAACTTCAGTCATGGATGGTTTTAATAAATCCTCGGCTATTGTGTGATGTTTTCCAGCTCGTGCAATCCTGTAACTTATCATGAATGAGGCTTCCGTTGCGTTTTCGTTATCGGTTTTTGCATATTTTTGTAAAGAGGCCACACTGATTAGTACCCAGGCGTCGCTTAGGTTTTGCAGGTGCCAGACAGCTATTAAATAAAATCTTGTTGCAAACGACACATTTCCCGTTAGGATTTTCAGCATTGCCTCCGGTATAAATCCGTAGGACGAATAGGACTTATAATATTTTCTCTTTTTTGAACTCTTGACTGCGTTTTGCAGATTCTGTTCAACAGAAGAGTCTTCCGTACCCACTCCCTGAAAAAGATGCACACGCGTAACTTTCGCAATTAAAAATTAATTATAAAAACGCAGTTTAGTTTTGTTAGTTACTATTATTGTCTTACTTAGTAAACAGAAATATATTAAGTAAAATTGACGCTTTTTGGTAAAATTATCAAATCCATAGTATTAGATTTATTATTACAATATGTAAAAATATTAAGACTTTGTACAAATCAAATAAGAAAAACACAGCGCAATTATAGCGTCACTCACTACTCAGTTACTGTCGATCTCACTTTAACACGTATATCCATCTCATTAACTCTGAACAGCCAGAGCAGTAGCGTATCAAATTTATATAAAAATTCAAACAGTTGATTATTAACAGTATACTTAATCAATGTCAACTTTATTTATTAATTTATTTATAACACCCAAGTCCACTAAAATTGGTAGATCGCTTGAATATGGTTCAAGATTATGACAAAAGCGGATAATCGAATTAGCAAACTACAACTCGCAAAGTAATATTTACTACATTTCTAAAAAAATATTCTGAAGTTTAACGTCAAATTTTGATATACAGACTATATTTTTTATCAATTGATATTTTCTCATTTTGCCCATAGGAGCAATGGGTAAAATGAGAAAATAATTTTTTTCTCTTTTTAGCATATTGCTCTAATAAGATGGTCTTATAAAGCGTTTATAAATTTTAAACTCATTTCTCAAAAAATAAAAATGAAGAGATCTAGCTATAATAGAATAAAAAAATAATAACTTTTTCATTATATTAAATTAATTATTTATTCACCGTAAATTTAAAATTATCTAGGGCGTCATCAAATATATTCTCTTTTTGTATAAGTTCATCCTTATATTTTTTTGTATGTCTACAAATACAAATTTCTGTTCCGTCACAACCGAAAATTTTTGCCTAGCAAGTGCCTCTGCATCTGCCAACCTAAATGTTGTGTGGTGCGCCGCTACCCAGTTTTTCTACTAACGTCCAAACTTTTTCTATGGGGTTAAGTTAAGTTAACCGAAATTTATTACCTTTAAATATTTTAAGAAATTCAGGTTTCGTTAGCTTGATATTTGCTCTGATAATATTTGGCAGTCATTAATTTTTGTCAAAATACCTAAAATTACAAATTTTAGGTGTTTATTATTTATTACATTATCAATAATATCAATATTTCTTACATTTTAATGTAGGAAGTTTTTTCTCTAGCAAATAAAAGTCATAGATAATTTTTCAAATTGTCTTAACTTTATCATGAGAAATAAGATCAAGTTTTCTTTCCTTAGCCTCACGAGTCTTCTTCAGCGATTTAAATGACGTACTTGGCCCACTCTATTCAATTATTTGAGCTTTCTCACTAATTTTTTGATAAGTAGATTGGGACACACCTGTAGCAGCTAGGGCCTTTCTCTGGAATATTATTTTATATTTTTTAACAAATGTTATGTAAAGTGTAAAATTTGCTAATATAAAACTTGAAACACCTTTTGATAAATTTAAATTTGCTATTAAAAAGCGCAAAATATACTAAAACCAGTTTTAAAAGGGTACTTAAGTTGGCCCTGTTTTTTTTAGAAAGTTAGTAAAAAGGTAATATATTTTAGGGATTCAGACTCACCTTTAATTACACTATGCAAAAGGCCTGCTTATTTAAAAAATCAAGGTGTTTACCTATAACTTTTTGGGGGAACGGTAATTCCTTCCTCTGCTTCTTTTTTCTTAAAGTTACCAACTTTATGTAAAACTTTTTTCAGCGACAATATTTCATTAAGATATTATTAAAGTATCCTAAAACTTTTTTTTTTAACAAATGATTACTTATATTAGCACGACACAAAACATAAACTCTAAACCACTACAAGTAGCAGTAATAATTGAAAGCGAATATCAGGACGAGTAAACAACCTACAATATATATTTACCCCTTTCCGACTTCTTGAGTGAAATCGGGCAACATCGGAAAAATACTGACAATAATAAAGTATCCATGTATGGAGTGTAGAGAAGGAGTAACATCTCTTATGGACGGTACGTTTAAAATATGGTCTGAATTCTGTAGGGATAATACGTGGCGCTGATTGTACTATGGGATTGAGATCTGAAGTTAAACACTTACTATATCTGAAACTAGCTTCAGATTCTATAAACTAACAGAATATTATGTAGGTGGTGAAAAGAATTAAACAACGTTTAAAAATATTAAAAAAATAGAAAAAAAAGAATACAAAAAATCATGGTGAAAACTTGTATTTCTGGATGTATAAGTGGTTCTTTAAAAGATCGTGGAATTCGTTCATCTCAAAATATAAAACAAGCAAGTCTCTTTGGAATACCAAAGGTAAGTCATGTTTGAATCTCTTAGAAAGCAAAATTCATTCAAAATTGATATTTTTATATGACTATAACTATTATATTAGTTGCTAATGAAGTTCAATATTTTATTTTTATGAACCGAAATATATTTTTTTATTATTCTATTATTTTTATTGATCTAATTATATCGCTATAATTATTATATTAGTTACGGATAAAATTCAATATTTTATTTTAATCAACCAAAATGTTTTTTTTATACTATTTCATTATTGTTACATGATTCTACTTTTTTTTCATATTAGAATATATGTATTATCTAAACCAAATAAATAGCTAAACAATAAAGTTAATTTAACGAGATTCTGTTTTGTTAATCGTTTCATTATTTTAATACTACTAATTTCATTATCACGGTGCATTATTTAAAGCATTACTATACAGTTATTTTCAAATTAGCGCGTAAAATTCAAGCGAATACCCTCTATAATCAGCGCCACCTATTTTCCCATCAAAAATCAGCTCACATTTTTTAACCCAGAGATGTTCCTCCTTCTCTACACTCCATATATCCATGTAAACGAGACCGCTTCTGTTCAACTTCTAATTTAAACTATCCAAAAACCGCGCATGATGTCACTTCATTTAGCAAAACACGTTCTACACAATAAGAATACGGAAAACTTGTAAACAAGCCAATGTAGTAAAATACAGTGAACAAAAGGGATAAGGATATTCTCATGCTCTTTGTCAGGTATGACGTGCTTGTGTTTTTCTTATTTGGTTTGTACTTTAACCTGCTTATTATAACAATGCTGATAAAACTTAAAACCATCAGTGAAAATACTATTTGTAAAATTGCTTTTTTCGTTTTGTCGAGTTTTGAGAATTTAGCATTAAAAACGTGATCATGTGTTATTATTTGTCGTGCTGAGTTGACTGCCTGACTGGAGTGATTGAGGACAGTCGTGTGGCACGGGGCGTGGGGAGGTAGACGGCCCGGGTGCTCCGCTGCACATACTTAGATTTCTAGGAATTAGGCAGCCATAAATCGAAATTCCAATAATCGACTAATGGCAAACAGTTTTTTTCCTGGAATAGTAGACTACCTGACGAACAATAGCCAACCCCACCCACATCCCTAGACTGCATTACTAGTCGAAACTTGACTGTCGCACTTATTGCACTTGAAAGTTCTTGACGCCCTTTTCGTATATCATTTTCTTCGGTGAATATTTTATGTGTCGTGTCATATTTGCTTGTTTAAGTGATGGATACCAATAATACAGGTAAGCCTTTATTAAAATAATATGAAATTGTATTAAACATATTGTCAATAAATGACTTATTGAGCCGTCAATAATACCCTTTTTAGAAATGTTTTTTCTTTTTCAATTTCAATCGAAAAAAAAAACTTTACTTCCGCACCTTTCCGAGTTACATTTTTGATTTCATTATATAGTATAAAGTCTTATAAAGAAAACTGCTTTAAATCAGCTGTTAGTTTTTGCTAGTTTAAAAATAAACGAGTTTGAAATTTTTTTGACAAAAATAGGAAAAAATCGGATTTTATGTTTTTGTGTTAATATTATTTTTTTATTGTTATAGGTTCACCTGGCTGGTGGGGGGTGAACATGTTGAATCGTAAATACCTCTTCGATAAAATGATCGAGCAACATTCATTATCGATAAATGAAAAAATTAAAAATCTAGAAAATTATTTACTCGTGTGTTACGGGGACACAGAAGAAAAATGTGATAAAAAAGAAGTTTTCGTATTTTAAATGTGATTTGATAAAGAGATGGTCTCGGGCGCATAAAATACTTGAAAACTTTTTGGCGGCCAATAATTCTTGGTTGGAGGGAACATTTGAGATCCCCGAAAAATCTTTTACCGAATCTAGCGAAAGAACAAAGAGAAGAAAAACTGAAGGAGTCCGCGCATCTTTCGATGAAGAAGTAATTGTTCACGCGGCACAAGTAATTTTACAAACAGAAGAAAAAAGAAATGCGTCTATTGTTATAAAAGACATTACAAATTCTTCTGCGTCTGCCAGTGATTGTAAAAACAGAAATTCAAAGTCTAACACTGACAATGTTTGTTGAAGCCGATTTGACCAGAAAACAGTACGAAATTATTCGAGCAACGAACAAAAGATTCTATCCACATTATGAATTATTATTGAAGCCCAAAGAAGATTGCTACCCTCCCAAGGAGTCATTACGAGTGACGTCTACATGCGCAGAAGGAAACCTATAATCTTTGTTGGATCACACTGTAACCAGATTATCCCTCTTCTTAGAAGAAGTCTTACTCACACTTGAGGCCGTTGAAAGGAACTCGTTACTGTTAATCTGCAAATGGGGTTGTGACGGCTCTCAACAAGCCCTGTGTAAACAACGACTCTCAAACGAAGATGAATCTGATGCTAATATTTTTATAAGCTCATTTGTGCCTCTACGAATTTTTTGTGGTGAGGATAAAAGTAAAATCGGTCTTAATTCATGGAGCTTCAATAATAGAAAATTCGTTGTTGCCGATAGGGCAACTTTCGGAAGAAGCTACTTAGGCCCGCAATAAACATTTTAGGTCTTATCGCCTAAACTTTGCTCGCAAGTTTTCGAGGGAAGAATGCAACTTAGATATTTATCATAGGTTACTATTAACATCCGACCCATTTATTAGTTCCATGAGAAAGACCAAAAAAACCGCTTCAAAATTAATTTTGCCTGAGGCAATGCAGCTATTAATTCCTGCTGAGCCAAACCGACCAAAGGAAATTGATGAAAGCGGCGAAAATTTAAATGTAGATGAATGAGTCTCCAATGTATGATTATTTTTAGTGATTATCTATTTAGCTTATGTAACTTTAATATTGTATAACGAATGTAAAGATCCTTTTAATAATATAATATATTTACTTACTTATTAGAACAAAATAAACTTTGTTTTATTTAATAATACATACCTGAAAGTATTATTAAAACGTAGACAGCTGTCCCTCCTTGGGGAAAGCCGTGAGTATGTCATATGTATTTTCAATATAATATTAAAAAACACTTTGAAATCAACTCTCGAATAAAATATTTTTTGATAAAAAATCACAAGTAACCTAAGCCTAACCACCGTGCACCAAAAATAATTTCGATAAGTTATTCCAAACACAGAATTCTTTAATGTAATTATTTTGTAAAATAAATATCACATAAAATAATTTTTGCCGCCTAAGTCCTGAAAAATGATCTATGTGCAGCGTCCATCTCCAGAAGGACACCAGGTGTAAGTAGAGGCAGTAAGCTTCGACCTGCAGGTCGACCAGCAACTGGTGAAAAAACACACTCCGTGTGTCTAACTGCCACAGTTGCATGCTGCCGCCCTCTTATATTACATCTTTTTACGTGATATGATGACATCAAGTCGCAATATTTACTGTTCGGTATAAGAATAATTAAATATATATATATATATATATATATATATATATATATATATATATATATATATATATATATATAAGCTCTATTTAACTTTTTCATTCATTTCACTGGGATAGTGAAAACATTTTATACCTTTTGTTGTTAATAAATCAATTTACGTAAGCTCTTGTGAATGTCATTCTTACAAAGCTTTAGATGAAGAAGTTATTAAAATTACTGAAGAACCATTATCGCGTGGAAAACATGAAGAAGCTGATTCTAGAATTATTTTCCACGTTTGTCAAATTGATTTTGACGCACAAGTTGTTATACGCTATTGGGACTCTGATATTTTACTTTTTTCTAAAAATTGTTAGGATAAACCCATCTAAAACTTCAAATATTAAGGTTAAATTTGGAACATTTCTATTTCATTATCATATCTTTATTGAATTGAGAATTTTGCAATAAACTTTTTCTTGCAGATCATTTATCATTTCATGCTCCATTTCATTTCATGTTACACTAATATGAAGAAACGTTCACATCACAGTATCGAATGAATGATTAAAAACGTGCATTTGATTCAGCGGAGGATACATTAGGTAATTTCATACTAATCGTATTTTGGAACTCAGACGAAATTTTGATAGATTATCTGCAAGAAAAAGTCACAATTAAAACTAATTATTTATGCCAATTTAGTCTAAAATTTAGGTAGGCGATTAAAGAAATACGCGCAGGAAAGTTACGCAAAGATGCTCTATTGCGTCAGGATAATGTACTCAGTTGCAGGTCTGCCATTGGAACATTATCAATAGGCTTCAAATTAGTTGAGCATGGGTCATATTCACCAAATTTGTCCCTAGAGATTAATGCCAGGTTTCAAAACTTGAACACTTGCGTTATAAACGTTTCGTTCATATAATGAAGACTTAAGTCACATATTAGAACAGTAGATAATGAACCAACTTTATTTAGATACGCAATAGAATTTTTAGATTATATGAACTGCTGAAGGAGCATAACAGTTGACGCGCTGAAAGCAAGAAATGACTTGATTATAGACTGCATAAAAACTATAATTAAACAATAACAACGGGGGTAGCACTAGAAGACTAGCAAACTGGCATATTAGTTGTGATACATAAGAGCTGAGATACAAGGGAAGACACGATATTATAGAGGCATTATACTACTAAGCACGGATGATAAACTGTATGCAAGGGTAATGGAACAGTTTAGAAAAATACATGAAGAAACTTTAGAAGATAACTTTACGGCTTCTCATCTAATAGAGGTGTAAAAGAGGCGAATCTTGTAGCAAGACAAATATCGAAAAAACTAAAAGAACGCACTTCGTTTCATAGATTTTTAAAATCTTTTCAATATGTTATGACAAGAACGACTTATGGAGAACCGTAAAAAATAGAGGAGTAGACGAATGCTATAAGGGGAGTCGAAACATCTAAAACATCCAAGACAACGATGTAAACCAAGCCGGCTGCTCTTCTTGGTTGTTTTCGATAAAGAGAATAAAAAAAGGAAAAAACAAGCAGCACTACAAGGCGGAATATTTAAATATGGAAGAGATGAAAGTATGAGAAATAGCATATGCCAGCGGTTCCGTAAGAAGCTCTCAGGGGTTCCGCAAAATTCAAGATATCGATGTTTTTTTTTCTATTCTAACTAGACTTGTGAATCGTTTCACCTTTCATATATGTAGGTATGATGGTAATTTTATAAATGAACATATTATTATTCAGTTTCAATTATCTTATTTTAAAATGTTGTATTCTGAAATTCCGTTTATGTACCGCTCGCGAGTGTAAGTACTCTTTCTACTGTTTAATTTATATGTAGGTAGGAAACTCGCCTTTCCGACTGAGTTGGTAATTTAAGAATGATATTTCTGGTTTTGACAAAGTTCAATTTAATTATTCTTACACCGAACAGTAAATATTGCGACTTGATGTCATCATATCACGTAAAAAGATGTAATATAAGAGGGCGGCAGCATGCAACTGTGGCAGTTAGACACACGGAGTGTGTTTTTTCACCAGTTGCTGGTCGACCTGCAGGTCGAAGCTTACTGCCTCTACTTACACCTGGTGTCCTTCTGGAGATGGACGCTGCACATAGATCATTTTTCAGGATTTAGGCGGCAAAAATTATTTTATGTGATATTTATTTTACAAAATAATTACATTAAAGAATTCTGTGTTTGGAATAACTTATCGAAATTATTTTTGGTGCACGGTGGTTAGGCGCACCTACTTGTGATTTTTTATCAAAAAATATTTTATTCGAGAGTTGATTTCAAAGTGTTTTTTAATATTATATTGAAAATACATATGACATACTCAAGGCTTTCACCAAGGAGGGACAGCTGTCTACGTTTTAATAATACTTTCAGGTATGTATTATTAAATAAAACAAAGTTTATTTTGTTCTAATAAGTAAGTAAATATATTATATTATTAAAAGGATCTTTACATTCGTTATACAATATTAAAGTTACATAAGCTAAATAGATAATCACTAAAAATAATCATACATTGGAGACTCATTCATCTACATTTAAATTTTCGCCGCTTTCATCAATTTCCATTGGTCGGTTTGGCTCAGCAGGAATTAATAGCTGCATTGCCTCAGGCAAAATTAATTTTGAAGCGGTTTTTTTGGTCTTTCTCATGGAACTAATAAATGGGTCGGATGTTAATAGTAACCTATGATAAATATCTAAGTTGCATTCTTCCCTCGAAAACTTGCGAGCAAAGTTTAGGCGATAAGACCTAAAATGTTTATTGCGGGCCTAAGTAGCTTCTTCTGAAAGTTGCCCTATCGGCAACAACGAATTTTCTATTATTGAAGCTCCATGAATTAAGACATTATGCATCGTTGGAGTCGTAGGATGCCAGCCATACAACTCAACATATAGTTTATCAGTTTCCATGGCGTATATATCATATTTTGCTACGTCAATCTTATGGCCGCTTGTTGTGGCTTCTAATATCACTTTTAATCTAATAATCAAGTCATAACTTATCCCAGTGACTTCTGCAGCCAATTCAGGGTTCTCGAAGAATCTTATGCTGGTATTTCCATCGTTTGTGTTTCCGAAGTTACTTTTTGGCATATCGACTAAGAGGCCTGTCTCCTCTCTAAATCTTTGCTGAATATCAAGTTTCTTCTGCTTTTCTAGATTTTTTTATTCTTCGGTTCGTCTCTCGCGATATTTTTTCACGGGCAATTTATATGCTAAATGCAGCACACTTTCGAATATCCGGATTCTTGCATGTAATACGGAAAGGCCAAAATCAAGAGTTTGCAGGGCATACATCATTTTTTTTTGGTTAAATCATTAAAATCTTTTGATGTAGCTCCACATATATAACATCTGCTGGTCGATTTGGTGTCTGTAGTTGCATTGCAGACCTTTCCGTCAACCATAGTCATTTTAAAACTATGTTGAAAAAAAAAATTCTCTCCATTGAGGTCAAGTTTAATGAGTTTACACTATTCTTTAGATAATTTATTTCTACTTTTGGGATGTCCGTAGATTCTTTTACGTAAATCTTATTGGACGACAATATCTAGGTGAAGATGGAGTTGGATTTTGCCACATGATTTTACTTTTATCCTCACCACAAAAAATTCGTAGAGGCACAAATGAGCTTATATAAAATATAAAAATTATAAAAATATTAGCATCAGATTCATCTTCGTTTGAGAGTCTTTGTTTAAACTGGGCTTGTTGAGAGCCGTCACAACCCCATTTGCAGATTAACAGTAACGAGTTCTTTCAACGGCCTCAAGTGTGAGTAAGACTTCTTCTAAGAAGAGGGATAATCTGGTTAGAGTGTGATCCAACAAAGATTGTAGGTTTCCTTCTGCGCATGTAGACGTCACTCGTAATGACTCCTTGGGTGGGTAGCAATCTTCTTTGGGCTTCAATAATAATTCATAATGGGGATAGAATCTTTTGTTCGTTGCTCGAATAATTTCGTACTGTTTTCTGGTCAAATCGGCTTCAACAAACATTGTCAGTGCTTGCAGAGGAGTAAGGGGCTCTATTTCTATAGACTTTGAATGTCTGTTTTTACAATCACTGGCAGACGCAGAAGAATTTGTAATGTCTTTTATAACAGTAGACGCATTTCTTTTTTCTTCTGTTTGTAAAATTACTTGTGCCGCGTGAACAATTACTTCTTCATCGAAAGATGCGCGGACTCCTTCAGTTTTTCTTCTCTTTGTTCTTTCGCTAGATTCGGTAAAAGATTTCGGGGATCTCAAATGTTCCCTCCAACCAAGAATTATTGGCCGCCAAAAAGTTTTCAAGTATTTTATGCGCCCGAGACCATCTCTTTATCAAATCACATTTAAAATACGAAAACTTCTTTTTTATCACATTTTTATGTTCTTCTGTGTCCCCGTAACACACGAGTAAATAATTTTCTAGATATTTAATTTTTTCATTTATCGATAATGAATGTTGCTCGATCATTTTATCGAAGAGATATTTACAATTCAACATGTTCACTCCCCAGCAGCCAGGTGAACCTATAACAATAAAAAAATAATATTAACACAAAAACATAAAATCCGATTTTTTCCTATTTTTGTCAAAAAAATTTCAAACTCGTTTATTTTTAAAACTAGCAAAAACTAACAGCTGATTTAAAGCAGTTTTCTTTATAAGACTTTATACTATATAATGAAATCAAAAATGTAACTCGGAAAGGTGCGGAAGTAAAGTTTTTTTTCGATTGAAATTGAAAAAGAAAAAACATTTCTAAAAAAGTCTAAAGTTGAGGCACATCCATTATTAACAAAATAAATGTAAATTTTCACTATACAATAAAGCAATTTGCTAAGAAAGTTCTGGATCTCATTTTAGCTTCCAAAAAAATTTGTAAGAAATTGTGATATTTTTGCCCATGTTAGGAAACCAGAAATATCTATTAAGTTGATACATATACAGATTGTCCCATCTGTCAAACTAACATTAAGTATTAAAAATATCCCAAAATACCAGCGATGCGATAATTTTTGTATTGGGTATATAAGGATTCAATATAGTACGGAAACAGGAAGCAGGAAAACTGTTAACTCTTTAAACTTTCAGTAGTATTTGATACATCAAGTTTCAAAGTAATCCTTTTAGAAGAATTATCGTTGCTCTATGCATTAACTTGAAATTCAAAAGTTAATAGATGATTCGCCACACTTGATTACATCTATTATTTTTCTCACAATTCTAGCTCGTCAGTAAATTACAAAAAATAGTAGTAATAAAAGTGTCTACGGAATTCAAGTATCACCATCATCAGTGAGAAATTGTACTAGAAAAGTAACTAAATACAAAACAAAGTCAGTAGAAGGAAATCAAAATATTCCTCTGTCAATCTACTAAACAATATCCATTTTTCTGATTAAATTTTAACGTGATCTACCATGGGAAAATCATCGCTGCTCTACGCATTAACTTGGAATTTAAAAATTAATTGATGATTTTCCGTAACTTCAATAAAACATGCAGTTAAAGCATCTTGCCTCTTATAACAAATCCTTATGATAATTTCAAGTTCTTAAAAATCACAAGTTAAGTATAATCTGGGACTTTTTTTATATTCGAATGCAGATGACTTTTGAAATAAAACTACTTGCGTGGTCTTTTTCTCACATTTGGCCAGGAAACGAATATCTTATTCTTTCAAACGAAGGTTTCAACAAAATGGTGGTCTTTTTGGGTAACAGCACAATTTTCTATGCCAGAAAAAGTATCGAAATGTTTTTATTTTGAATCGGTCAGTCATTATAGAAAGTTTAAGTATAGTTACGAGACTCGATATGGAAGGACAAAAATTTACTTTTGATGTGCGAAAAAAATAAACTTGTATGTCTCCGTCTCAGCATATCGGTGCGCACTGACGAGAGGTAGGGAGGGAAGTGTTGGTATTTCGCTCCTATGACGCAATTCAATGTACTCATTTACTTGTTCGTTTCTATTATGGCCGCTGAGACAACCAACCCGTGAGACAACCATACCCGGTCGCATATTAGTATCGGACGTAGCTTATTACACAGTGGAAATGCTCAAACTGTTTATATCGAACGCGCGTTATTGCACAATACTGTGCAACATCAGTTGTTCGATACGGTCTAATGCGCTGTTGAAATTCAAATGATTAAACAAATGCCTATAAACAGATAAAGGTATAACATATTATGGTAATATTTTGAATACTTTTTAATGTTCAATGAAATTAGAGACACAGAATTTAGGTCTTTGAAAAGATTATCGTAAGATAATAAAATGTAACACTGAACTTGAATAATATCAAAAACATATATTACGTAGTAGAATATATCAGCTTTAACATAGTTAAGAAAAAAACTACTTGGAAAATTTATTGTCGCCTAAATTAATCTTTAAATTTACGCATGCATTTAGTGAATGCGAGGCTTTGCTTCTTTTTTTGCAAGGCTTTGAACTTTTCTTCCGGCTTGGCAGCTTCTTTTTTCACTCGCTAAAGTTTTCCTTCTTGCGATAGACGTTGCTTGCACTCTTATCTTTTTGCCTTTTCTTTCGGTTTTTCTTAACTGTTTCTGCGTGTTACATTGCTGTACTTGTTTTAGATTTACATCGGTGTGTGAAAGGTAAAACCTTTTAATACTGGCACTGTTTATCCTATTGAAAATTAAGTCCAATATTTTTTGCTTGTAATAACTTTCAAAGTTACTTATCACAAAATCAGTAAGTGGTGGTAGATTGTAAGCTTTAATACGCTCAAGAGGAATGTCTTTAAATAATCTAAACATTACCTCAATAAAGTTTGCTGAAGTTTTTGAATAGAGAATGTTTCTATATAGCTGGTAATACTCTTGGCGTGATTACTTTGGAATACAATTTTTTTGCATTGTTTAACCACTCCCAAACAGCATTTAATACATGAAATATACAAAGAAGCATAGTTGAACAGGGCCAGTACTTCTGAAGAACTTTTCTCTCATCATTTTATCATGGGTTATTATAAGTCTGGGATTTAATTTGACAGGACTAATTACAATTATATTTTGAACAGCCAAGTCACTCACTTCTTCTTTTTGACTCGTAGCAATAAGGCTTCCCAATGGTATACCTCTAGCAACGGAATATGTCGCAAAAAAGTCAATCTTATGATTTTAAACATCACAGTTGCTGCTGGTGTCCATATATAAAATATATATATATATATATATATATATATATATATATATATATATATATATATATATATATATATATATATATTTTTTGTGATGCATGATTTCTTTTTTGAATCTATTTTTATTGTTTTAAATGAATAAAAAAAAACAATATAAATGTTAAAATAATTATTTGTTATCTGTAATCAACCTCAATGTATGAGATTCATTCAAAATGGGTTTACTTTTTAATTATTAAACTTATAAATTTTATTCCACAATTAACAAAATTCAATATTAATTACTATAAAAACATTGATAAAGTTGATCATTGATGTAAAACATAGACAGTCTATGCATACATCTCTGACCGTGTAGTGACTAAGTTTTGTTATCTGCTGGAGTGTGAACTCAATGAAAACGTCTGCTGTGGCGAATATAGGTTTTTAAGACCCTATTAAACAAAATATATCAATGGCAGATCTGGTCAACTACTTTGAAAATTTTATTTTTTTTAGTACTTTCATACCTGTCTGCCATAATGTTTAACGCGTGATAATGATCTGCCATTGTTATTTTTCGATAATAATAATAATATATTTTTAAATTTCTAAACGGCAGACGTGGTCAAATGAATTTAAAATTTGCTAAAAATCACTACCTGTCTTACCTGAGCGCCCGCCGCGTCCACCACTCTGGGCTTAGTGAGTCCCCATCTCATGTATGGTAGGTATAGGGGTCTCAATGTACAAAAGCCCAGGTCTGGTCAAATACATACAGGTAGCTTTTCACTGGCTCTTAGACTAGTAGCAATAAGGCTTCCCAATGGTATACCTAAAATAAAATTTCTGACCATTCCTAAATTTTCTCGCTGATCTACGATTTGGCTAATCTTGAAAGAAACCCCTGTCTTTTTACTGAGATTTTCCTCCAATTTCTCCAACATATTTTCTCCTGCTCTCTCTCCGTAGGTAGTTTTAGAATGTCGCCTCCAAAAATTATCGAAATCGGATTTTTTTGGGACAGTAATAACGATCCGTTGACAAACTGTCATACTTTTATATTTTATATAAAATAATATTTTATATAATATTTTATACTTCCATTTTAATGTTGAAATTGAAAAATCATTAAAATAGTGTTTAATAATATAAAGCTGTAAGAATTATAAAAATAATATACAATTTCATAAACTTTGCAGCTCCTTTGTTTTTCTTGATAATCTCAAGAACGAGAGGAGCATCTAACTTTTAATTAGAGGCGCTACTTACCCACTAAAAAGCACCTAATTTTAAGTCTCGATTGGTTTTTTTTACTATAGGACTGCTAGGTTTATAGACCTCCTAAATAGGTACATCAAAAGTATTTCACTTTTTAAATTTCAATATAAATAAAAATAATTAATTTACTGTTCTACAGAAACCTTTTTGCTGATATATCCACAACGTAGTATCAATTCTCTGAATAATAATATTCTGGTGAGCAACCTTCATTCCATTTAAAAAAAATGTCCATGAATATGGTTTTGCTTAAATGTATTATTTTGTATCAAAATTAACAGAAATTAGTAATTTTATTAAAGTTTTAAGTATCAAGATAAAGAATGAATCAATTTTAATCCAATTATTTCTTTTAGATGAATTTTTTAAAAGGGCGTGTAAACTAGGATTATGGATTTTATTTGTGATAGATTGCTTAAATTTAATTCCTCCTCAGGCTTAAATTCTGTTCTTATAATATGATTATCGTCATTTGATGGATAATAATCATAATTATCTGGATAAATATTACTCATATTTCGTAAAATACAAAGACACAACACCAAGAAAAACACAAAAATTAAACTAGAGGCGAGGATCATGCTTGTCTGACGACTGATATTTGATTCGGTTGAATTCGATGTGCAGTAAGTTACGTACGATACGAATATGCTACTCGGCCTCCCCTATGCAAACTGCTTTCAATCTAAATAAGAGAAAATTTATTTAGTTGAGTAAATGAATATGAACTGAATTTTAAATAGAAAAAAATACAAGTACTTGGTTGAAATTAAGCAAGTAAAGGTCACACACAGTAAAAACTTAGCTGGTTGGGTGGTAAAATAAAGCTACAGAATATAATCCAACAACAATAACCTATTAACTCGCAAATCCAAGTAATATCTGAATCGAAAAATAACCTCTTTTATGTGTCGTTTAAAAATTAAAACAGAAAGAAGTTCATCACCTAATAATTGTCATTGAAATAAGATATCAGAAGTACAAGTAAAACAAAATAAATACTTAATAATTTATTTGTAAAACACACGGAGCACGACAATTCACGAACAGTGAGTTTCTGTGCAGCCGAAAGTTTCAGCCAATTTGTGACCGAAATCGAAACTAAGGACGAAACTAGATTTCTTTGACGAAACCGAACTTTCGGTCGGTCATTAATTATCACTTTCTTTAATAAATGTATATTTTAATTTTGAATCATCATTAAATACGCACTTCCGTCGCTTTGCCGCCATGATAATAATAAGGTAGGTAGTAGTTAGTACATCAGTCCACCACTGGCTTGTATGACGTCGTGGCGGTCCTGCTCATGCCCTGAATCACATAGAATTATCAGGATTACCAGTTCTAATTTTAACATTTTTATTTTATTACCTTTTTGTTTTAATATTTTCTAATCTAAAACCAGTACTTTTCGTGTACTTTTTGTTGATTGAGGTGGACAAGGTATTCATGTATACAATAGCAGTAATATTTATACTTAGTATTTATTTCCGGTACATAACATAAAATCAAAATTCTAAAACAACATCAAATCAATTAACAACTCGGCCACGTTATCCTCTCACTGTCTGTGACAAGTCACGTCATCCGTCATGTATTGAGTCAGTTTTTAGCGTAACTCAACACCCCCCTTCGCTAAAAACTTTAACACCTAAAAGTGATTTAAACTTACTGAAAATATCAGAATTAAGACCCTTAGTTAGGATATCTGCTTGTTGGCGTTTAGAATCTATGTATTTAATATCTATTTTGCCTTCCTCTAAATTTTCACAAATGAAGTGGTATTTAAGATCAATATGCTTTACCCTTCTGTTATTTCCTGGATTTTTGATGATGGATATACAACCCTGATTATCTTCAAAAAATATTATTTTCTCTAAGTCTATATTAAAATCAAACAGAAGCTTTCTTAACCACAGACCTTCAGAAACAGAAGTGCATAATGCTACTAACTCAGCTTCTGTTGTGGAAAGTGTGACGCATTTCTGCTTTCTCGTTACCCAACTAATAGTATTATCAAATAATTTGAAAATGAAACCAGAAACTGATCTTTTGTCACTTAAATCATTTGCCCAATCGGCGTCCACATAACAAATTAATTTAAACTCGTTTTGCTCATTTTGTCTTTTATACTCTAACCCTTCATATAGTGTAGCTTTTAGATATCTTAAAATTCTGAGTAGATGTTTCCAAATTTCCTCTGTAGCTTTGTCTTGGAAACTACTGAAATAATTAAGAGCAAAGCATATATCTGGACGTGAACCCAACATTAGATACATTAAGCATCCTATAAGCTGACGAATTGGTTTATCTGTGAAGTTTTCTACTTCAAGTGGTACATTTAGTTTAAGTTTAGTTTCTATCGGTGTGTTCACGCCTTTACAATTTTCCATACCAAATTTATTCAATATATTTTTTATATATCTTGCTTGTGACAATTTTAGTACTCCCTTCTCTCTATTATAATTTATCTCTAACCCCAGAAAATGTCTTAATTCTCCTTTGTTTTTCATATCGAATTTTAGCATCATCTTATAAATAATATTATTTAGTGCTTTTAAGTCTGGACCGGCTAATATAATATCATCAACATATAATAATAAATAGATACATTCATTATTCGATTTCAAATAATACAAGCAACAATCATTTTCAGACCTAATGAATCCCGTTTCCAGCAAAAAACAGTTGATTTCCGTATTCCAACATCTAGATGATTCTTTTAAACCGTAAAGTGCTTTATTTAATTTTAATATTTTCCCCGGGTCATGTTTCATACCTTTTGGGAAATTAATGTATACCGGTGACTTCAAAGTACCCTGTAAAAATGCGCTTCTCACATCCAACTGTAAAAGGTGATAAGCTAATTGGTTTCCTATAGTTAAAAGAGTTCTTATAGTAGTTATTTTGGCTACAGGTGAATAAAAATTTTCACATTCAATTCCCTTTTGAGCAAATCCCCGTACCACTAGTCTAGCTTTGAATTGATTTTCATTTGTTTCTAAAGGTTTTTTACTAAATACCCACCTTGTATCTAAAATGTTAGTAATTTCTTTGTTCTCTGTAATTTCCCACGTTTTATTCTTCTTAATAGATTCAAGTTCCCTGTCTATAGCTAATAACCAGTTATCTTTATCTTTATGATTTTTGACTTCTTCATAACTCATAGGTATATCTTCAACATAGTTGTACGCGTTTAGTGCCATATATAATTCAAAATCCTTAAATTTCTCTGGCAACTTTGTCTCTCTTTTATTATTACTATCATTGCCTCTTCCGTTTTCATTGGTTGTTCTTCCATTTTCATTGATTGTTACACTTCCATATTGATTTTTCTTCATGGTATTTTCAATTCCATCGCTTACCTCCATTTCTTTTCCTCCATCAGTAACTACCTTAATTTCAGATACATCCTTTTTGAATGGGAAGCAATTTTTTGTTGGGCTTCTGTTCAATATGTAGGTTGCTGTTAAAATGGCTTCTCCCCATAACTCCTTATGCACACCTGAATCATTGATCATTGCTCTAGCTCGTTCTACCAGTGATCCTTTCAGCCTCACCATTCTGTTGTGGAGTGTAAGGAATTGTATAATCTAATCTGATACCATTATTTTTACAAAATTGCTTGAAATTGTAAGAGATATACTCGCCCCTATTGTCGCATCTCAATTTGGATATTTGAGTGTTAGATTCTGATTTAATCATAAAATAATATTCCTGAAATTTTTCAAAAACCTCAGCCTTTTCTCTTATCAAATAAGTCATTGTGAAATTTGAAAAATCTTCAATAAATGTAACAAAATACCTGTGTCCATCATGTGATGATGGGGTAATCGGTCCACATAAATCAGTATGAATTATTTCAAACATTCTATTACTTTTTGTTCGAGAACCAAAGGGTAACTGAGACATTTTTCCTAAAGTACATGGTTCACAGAAATCTACTCTAACAATTGGAATTCTATTGTCAATACCTTTAACAAAATTTCCTTTAACAAGTTTTTCAAGACTATTAAAATTAATATGCCCAAACCTCTTGTGCCACATGATAAAATCTGTATTCGTTGCCGTATTTAAACATTCTGACTTTAATATTTCAAATTTGATTTCATACAAATTTTCTCGTTTTCCATTTGCTACTAGTCCTTGTTTATCATTAAAGACATATACTTCTCCTTTTTCAAAAATTACTTTATTTCCGCAATCCTCTAACCTTTTTACTGAGAGTAAATTCTTACGTAAGTTGGGTACGTAAAATGCATTTTTGATTGTACAATTGATGTTTAAATTATTTACTACACTTCGAGCATTAATGTTTCCAACTGCAATGGCTTGTAAATGACTATTGTTTTTAGCAACAGATATTATAATTGGCTTATCTAACATAATAAATTCTGAAAAAACAGTTTTATCATTGACAAGATGATCTGTGCATCCAGAATCAACAAAAAAGGTTAACTGATTCTTATTTACACATTCTAATTTACCTGGCCCTGTCATGAAACATACACTATCATTTTCTACACTTTCGTACATATCTTGATTTTCATTTTGCACATTAGCATGTTTACTGTACCTATTTGCCTTAAGCTCTTGAATATGGTCTTGATGTTGACTATTTCTGACATTGCCTCTACCTAATTGAAACCTTCCTCTTGAATTCATGTTGCCTCTTCCTTCATTTGAACCCCTATAGCTACTTCTGTTTCCTCTTGATACTGTACCTCGCTTTTGACTCCAGCACCCACTTCGTATATGCCCTCGTTTTCCACATCCATAACAAACTCTATCACTTAAAAAAACTGCTGCTGGGCTACTGACATCATAGTTTCTAGCTATTTTCCTTTTCTCATATTCGGCCAATAATTTCTTTTTAACATTCTCATAAGTCAGAAGTTCTTTTGGCATGTTTTCAATGATTGTTACCACAGTTTCATATGATTTTGGAAGTGCCATTAGTAAATTACACACAATGTCTTGTTCATCAGTTTTAACCCCAGTGGCTTTTAAGTGCCTTAATGTCTCTTCAAATTCCATAATGAATTTTTCTAATGAATCTCCTTCCTCAAGCTTCAACGATAATAGCTTCTTTTTTAAAAATAATTGCCCTGGCAACCCTTTCCTCTCATATTTTGTTTCTAATGTTCTCCACATATCAAAAGCATACCTTTTTTCTCGTAAGATTTCTAACTGCGAGTCTGCCACACATTGAATTATCAACGACTTTGCTTTATTATCATCTTTAATCATTTTTCTTCTCCTATCTTCATCCGTTATCTTTTCTATGTCTATTTCATTTTTTACCATTTCTATTATCCCATTTTCTGCCAATATTGCTTCTATTCTAAATTTCCAGTTATAATAGTTTTCTCCATTTAGTGCTTCTATATTATAGCCTCTTATACCTTGTCCAGCCATGTTGCTTTCTTTTTATTTTGATATTTTCTATTTCTTTATTTATCTCATTAATCCTTTAATTCTGGGCCCATAACCTGTTGATTGAGGTGGACAAGGTATTCATGTATACAATAGCAGTAATATTTATACTTAGTATTTATTTCCGGTACATAACATAAAATCAAAATTCTAAAACAACATCAAATCAATTAACAACTCGGCCACGTTATCCTCTCACTGTCTGTGACAAGTCACGTCATCCGTCATATATTGAGTCAGTTTTTAGCGTAACTCAACACTTTTTCCTCTTAAAGGTATGTTACAAATACCACACAACACAATCGACCTCAGAATTTCACGATTCTTCTCAATATCCTGTCGTTGTTTCTCTTTACACCAACTAAATAGTAAATGTTTTTTCATTGCGTTTTCATAGAGGTTTTTCTATTTTTCAAAAAGAGCGGTTATAAATGCGCATTGCACGCCGCGACTTGGTTTTGGGCTTAGAAATAACATCGATTTACACACATTAAGTTCCGACTCATTATTTTTGGTATGTTTCCTATGTTCACTTCGCTTGTGGACACTGCTGGCTAGACATTGATAAACGCGTACTAGGACTACGGCTATTGCGAGGCCTTTTTGTATTTCCTGATATCCATACTGGAGGATTTATACAAACTCTAAAAAATGATATATTTATGTCAATAAGCATCTCTTAGGTGACAATAACAATAAACTTTTAAAACAAACGGTATCATTATAGTCCGTCATTTTGGATCTGTCGCTTTGATTTTTTCAAATTTGAACCAAAAATCTGTTTCAAAATGTAACGTACTATGTAATAAATAAATTAATACAATATAAACTATGATTATGTGATAGGTAAGTTAACCCATTAAAACCGAGAATAAAAAATTTTTGTTTTCCTTTTTTTTCCAAAAAATATTAGGATTCATAATTTTGGGACTAAAAAATATCAACATTAATATTGTCTCTCTAGAAGTAATTGTACAAAAGACCGTACCCATTTGGGACCGCTAGGCGCTTTCCGTGAATTTTTATGTTAAATTCAAAATTCTTTAAAAAAAGTTCAACTCGTTATTTATTCATTTATTTTACATGAAAATTTCTAAAACACTCTAACATAGCCCCACATTACATTTACTGCACATTGTTCTTCCTTAGCTCGAACAACTAGTACTGGCACATCTTCTTCTTTTGCCTCCAGGAACATGTTGGATATAATTGTGTAAGCCATCAAATCTCACGTCGCTACCAACTCTTGAGTTTCTTATATTTTGTAAGATATGTATGTGAAAATCAAATTGTCAAAAAGAACAACTTAATCTTCATCTCCCGAATCTTCGTCAGATAATACATTGGATTGGGAGGTTCTATGTAAACTGCCGAAACTACTTAGCTAACAGACTCATCATAAGCAATGTCTAATGCCTGTTTCAATAAAATTCCACTATAAAAAGAGAAAATATGTTTTGAATCGTTTTGTCTTGCGAAACGCCTTTAGTATGGCCGCTCATTACAGAGAGTAATCACGTGCATAGTGCGTGAGAGAAATTGTAATCCTGAATCACACCATACACAACACTAAAATGTAATTAGTGGCAAATTTGAATTGAATTTTAAATGCTTTTTTCAAACTAACATTTTTATTTGAATTTTAAATACTTTATTTTAATATCATATCGTATAAATAATACTTTTAGTTATCAATTGCATAGCATTCATTCATTAAAATCTTCGTTCACTTAGTTAACTACTAAATGTTATACCTACATATTTCACACGTTGCCTTGATTTTTTTAAAAGTATCTATAAATATATATAATTATTATTTTAATTGTAATTTTGTTTTCCCTAATCTTCAATAGCTAGACGGTTTTTCAAATTTATGGTATATTAAATAAAAATGTAAGGGTAACTAATACTGTAAAGTAATATCTAAGAAATAAATGTCATGCTATATGTTTTATTCAAATACGTATCAAAGGTTATAAATTCATACAAAACGATATAAATAATAATAATAATAATAATAATCTTTATAAACAACACAAGGTCCTTTCCTGAATAAATTCTTTGTTTTCAAAAAAGGTGGTTGAGAGGGATATAAGGGCGGATGAATTTTTATTTTAATCTAAATCGGAATCTGATTCCGACGAGGACGAATCAGCTCTTAAATTTATTATTAGAGGTTCCACTTGTTTTTCCATTAAATTATCAATGTACCACATTTTATTTCGAAAAAAGGTGGCAATCGTAAAACAATTTTATTTTTCTCTTTGGCCATCTCATCAACGACATATCTTTGGACTAATGGCCGATTCTCTTTAACCAATGCCAATAGTTCTGCCCGCACCATATTGTTTTCAAAATTAATATTTCGTTCCCTTAACCCCTGATGTATGTCCGAACGAAATATTTCATTATTCAATTGGTAGTTTAATTTTAAGTTTGAACATACCAGAAATTAAGCGAGTGGAGTAAAGTTTTCAGGGTTGTTTTCTTTAATTTCGGCAAATCTTCATGCTGTTCAATAGCCATCATTATTTTTTGGACAGTTGGCAATTCGTTCATTAAGAAAAAGGAATGTACGATTCTTCTAATCGCCGCCTTCTGTTCGTCATTTATATTATCCAATATGGGCTTGGGTCTAGAATATTCTTTAGGTTCCGTCAGAATGTTTTCCTTGTGTTCTTTAAGGACTCTACATACTGATGTATTACTTGAACCTAAAATAATGACGTAATATTAAGCCATGTGCTTAATTATGATTAATATGATTATTAAGTAATTATGAGTGGTCCCACAACTAATTTAAGAAAAATTGGAAAATAAATTTACTAAATAACGATATCAGATACATAGAGTCACACTTTTACCTACCACATATATCTCAGTAACTTTATCACTTGAAAAATATGACTGAAATAATACTTACACTAATGTCCATTTTTCACACTAAACAGAAAATCACTCGAGTTTAACACAACCTTACAGAACTACCACTAATTCCAAGTAAAATGCATTCAGGTATACGAAGGGATACGAGTGCCAGCTATGAATAACTCACAATCCCCTCTCCAAAAAATTGTTCTCAAGGCGATATAAGGGTGATGAAAAGCTAAGTGGTTGCTTGGACCGTATGGTGCCGCTAGGCGCTAATGGGTTAATAATTAATACTTACTTAATATTTATCGAGTAATATCTAAGTACTACTACTACCATCGAAATTTGGTTAAAATTTATACTCAATTATGAGTAATTCAATGAATTACATGGCTGTATTATTGGAGACTTAAGATACTAAAGAGACTTAATAGTCTTAATATCTTTCTAATTTATTTCTTTCCTTTCTCCAAGCGGCATCTATTAGACTAAAAATTCTTTCAGGAAACGCATTTGAATGTGGAATTTTTTCAAAAATTTTTGCCGGGAAATTGTTTTTAAAAAATGCCATCCATCTTTGACTTCCTCTTCATTTAAATTATTTTCAATAAAATATTTCAGTCTCATAAACTCTTCAAAGAGCATGTCTTCATCTATTTTAAAATCTGAAGATATTTTAATAAATTTTTCTACAAACAAGATTTGTGATTTCTTTAAAATCATGCAAAATAGATTTTCAAATCTATTATTGTTGTATTGGTACCTAAAATTAAGAAAACAAAACGTCATAGTAGTAGATAGGTAATATACATACTTATGGTACATATGCACCAATGCACCACAAATGTAAATATTACCATTTTTCCAAGTAAGATATTGTCCTTTCCAAGAAAGCATTTGCCTGTCTCTTGAACTCTTTATCTCTATTCTCAGATTTTAGCATTATATGCTCCATGGCTCCATAAAATTCTTGATAGAGTTTAGTTTGTAGACTTCTTCGTAAAAAGATCATTGTTTCATGAAGTTCTAGTATTAAAGCTTTATCTGATTGTAATTTTTGAATGGTGGTTTGCAATGTGGAACCAACATTTACTAAGAATCCTAAAATGCAATGGTTTTTTATGTTAATTAAAGTAGCATTGTTTACCCAAATATGCCTCGGCAAATTCATCTTGAAAAAAAATTTTATAAAATGGCTGGTAGGGACTCCATTGAAAAAATCAAGATTTTTCTGGTTGAAACATCTTTAAAAGCCTTTCTGCTGCTTTCTGCCATCTGGTTGGCACAGTTTTAACAATTCGCTTCACTCAGTTTTTTTCGTGCTGCTTGAAAATTCATTGTAGCATTTAATCACAATCAGTTCAATATTGTATCTAAAATGAATTTTAATTAGACTTTAGATTTTCTTTAAACTTAAAAAAATTCAAAATTTAATATAAATTAACGAATGGTACCATACCTTAAGGCTTTCTGGCCGTTTTTACCAGAATTGTGGACTATATGGCATACACAACTAATGGGTATTAATGCTGTCGTTCAATTTCTTAATTTCTATAAAAACACTTTGGTTTTTGCCAAAATTTACTAACGCATTATCAGCACAATAGGCAGTTACGCCTGCAATTGTTTCTCTAAATTTGTAACTATGCCGTAAGAAATATCCTTAGATTTTTCTGATGGGGACGAGTAGAAACTATTTTCATCTTCAGCAAAGCGTTCATTTTTGGAGGGGATTCTGCTTCATTTGTCTAAAAAAATACCATATGATATAAAGCACAATAATTTTATCGTAGAATTCGTAGACTGCTACAAGATAGACAGGATAGAAGCCTTATTAGTTATTACATTATTTGCAGTTGAAAATTTAGTTACGTTTAAAATAATTAGAACCTTACCAATTAATTCTCAGCAATGTGATTATTATTGTCATTTTCCGTGTCCACACACAGCACGGGTGATGGCGGCTTTTCATCTGAAGTTTAACTTAAACAATCCACTATATCTTCATAAACTCCATAATTTTTCTCTAACCAATCTATTTCGTCAGAGGAAACGGAAGAATCCGATTATGTGGCCATTTTATTATTATTTATATAGCTGGACGCCAAAATAAACTCAGACTATCTGATAATGTATAATAAAATAAATAATCTTGGGCTTTTACGACGGAAACAGAGAGCCAGCCCAGCCGATTAACCCGATTAATCAGCTATTGCCTTTTATCTCTTTTTATTAAGGTGGAATAAAAAGAGATAAAACACAACCAGACGTCTTGTCAGACTGAAAGGCGAAGAAAGTATTCGATCCGAACAAACAACGATCATTCGTTTAACCTACGATGCTTAAAAAAAGCCCGGAATACTAAAAAGCGTTACCAATAATGCTAAACAAAAATTGCTTGATGTACTTCTCTATAAAAACTTTCTTGTTATTTCTAGTTTTTTCCATCTGAATCCCATTTTTTGACCATGTTCTGTATCTCTGTGTATGGATAAATAATTCTTTAAATTTAAAGCGTTTATTAACAATGCGTTTCATAGAAGCTGCTTTCTCCTGCAAAATGCCCAGAGTAATAAGTAAATATAGAAATTAAAAAAAAAACTCCCATTATCTTTTTTATTCAAATTTTTAAACTCACACTCAAATTTTAAGCCAAACAATAAAATAATTGAAATAATAATTAAATATCTGCTAGCGTCACTCGACTATAATTTAAACATTTTATCGAAAAGTAATACATATATGTTCACTGATGTGTGAACTAAACCCATTGGTAAAAAATGAAATAAAAACCAACCGTATATATCATTTCTCACGTAACAACCTGACCCTATTGTCTTCCCAATAAAAATGTCGTTCAAAGTGAGGTTATGACATTGACACATAAATAAGCTACGCATACAAGGATAAATCGTTCAAATGATCCACGTCTAACAACAGGGTAAAGACGATAGTCGTTGGCACTATTGTTCCTGTCTAATTTCATTATTCCGTAGCTATATTATAAATTGCTTATGTGAATAAGAAGTTAATGGGTTAGATATCCCACAGTTCAGATTTTATGTTGACAATATCATATATATCTCTATATCTATTATGTATTGAAAATTCAAGTAATAAAAAGAAATGTCTAGATTTCATAATCGTTGGCACTACGTTTACATTCGTCGTCACTCTGCCTTCATAGTAATTGGCACCTCTCGAAATTAGGTAGATACTTACCTAGTATTCTAGAATTAACTATACCTTGTTTTTAAACTAGGAGGAGTAATTTGAAAAACCTGAATCACACCATAAAAGTTACTAGATTTAGTGAACAGCCCTGATTAAGAGTCTGTTCTGATATTGTCGTGTTCAAAATCTGAATATTAACTTCAAAACGGCTTTTCATTGGCCCAGGTGACAATCATGGAACTGAAATAAGTGAAAAGTCAAAAGGTTATGTTTTTATTTATAAATAATAAATGTGACAACCTGTTAAATAATTATGAGAGATTGATAATAACATAGCGTAACAATAGTGATGGCGAAGTAGAAAATAAGTGGAAGAAGTTTCCGGGGGTATAAAAAATGCGAGTTACATGATGTGGATTTGAATGATCAAGTTATTAAAACGTTTAAATTCGCAGCCCAATGATGAAACAAAGGTAGATTTCTTCAATGTTTAAACTACTAGCAACTTTGCAGATATTTCCATTCTAATCCTCATGATAATCTCCAGTTTTTTTACTTTCGAAAACGAGTAATGCGTCATTAACAAATCCTTGTTCACATCCAGCATGAAGAATTATGAGACGTTTACCTTTTCCTGATGGGCTTTTAAGACCTGTAGATAATCCTTCGTTAATAGCTTGGGTTTTATTTTTGATATTTGTATCTATCCAAACTTTTGCTTTTGTGTGACCTTCATTTAGCCAGGTTTCATCTAAATAATAAATTGGTCTACCTTCTGACCTGTAACGTTTGATAGATGTTAAGTATTGTCGTCTCCACCTTACAATATCATCACGTTCTATTAAAACACTTTTATGGCTCCTTTTCAAATATCTAAAAATTTATACATACTACATGAATATTTAATACACACTAAATAAATAAAAGAAAATAATAAGGGATACCCACACACTACCTACTTTTATTTCTATATTTGATAAACATAGGTATATTTAAATATAATGGCCTGCAGACATGCACAAAGAGATAATAATTTAACAATGCATTCAATTTCATGCCTCCGACTGCAATTCTGTTTATAATGTTGCAAAAAAGTGAAAAAACTACCGTGTTGATATTTCTAAGTGTACAATATGCAGCTACATTGGTTTGGTACTGTTTCAATTTATGTTTCTGGTTTTAAGTTCCTAATCATTATTTTTTTAAAATACCTTATCATTGAATTTTCATCTTGTTTCAGTCTTTTCAGTTGATTTTTAATTGTAGTTATCCATGCAGGCGGGTTGTTTGTTTTTTTTTTAATTATTATTTTATTTATGTCTTTTTAGTTAAGATTACGTAACCGGATTAATTCCTTGAATGAGTTCATGTCATTTGGTTATGTCATGTCATTATAATTAAATAGTTACATTTGCAATTGTTACAAACTACAAAAGTTAAATACACTGAAATCAATGAGACACTTGAGCTTGAATTTGGGAAACTAATCCATCGATATTTGGATGAATTTCACTGATACAAAGACGTAAAGAATTTTCCAAATTATCGTCAGTTAGTCTTGTACGATGTGTTGATTTATTAACTTTCATCAATGAAAAGAACTGTTCGCATTTATAAGTACTACCAAACGCAGAAATCAATCTTCTTGCGAATTTTCTAAGCTGCGGAAAATTGTCTTCTTCTAGGTATTTTTTGTAGAAATCGCACAACTCTACGTCTTCAAATTTGGATTTTAGGAGTGAGTTTTCTTGAATCTCGATTAACTCCATTTGTAAGTGTATTGGAGCATTTTGTACATTACATTTTATAGGAGTAGCAAATAAATTGAAACATTCTTCCATGTTTTTGAAGTCGCTAAATCTGTTCGAAAATTGTTCCGACACTAACTTGAGTTCTTCAGCATATTGAGCATAAGCAATATTTTCATACGCAGAGAGCGTGTTGAAATGGTAACTGTTACCAGACTGCATCTGTGACTCCCACAAGCGTAGTTTGATCTGAAACGCTTTCAAATGGCTGTACAAATCATTTACTAACTGTCCTTGTTTTTAAAGTTTCAAATTTAAATCATTCAAATAGCCTGTAAGATCGACCAGAAATGCTAAATCACATATTCATTTTGGGTCACTTAATTCAGATAGTGGCTTATCTTTTATTTTCATAAAGTCTACTATCTCATTTCTAAGCTCGTAAAACCGTTTCAACATTTTTCCTTTGCTCATCCATCTGACTTCACAATAATATGTTACGTCGTTATATTCAGCTGATATTTCATCCAAAAACGTCTTGAACTGACGATGGTTAAGCCCTCGGGATCGAATAAAATTGATGGTTTTTACTACCACATGGTGGATAATGCAATGAAGGACTATCAAATCATCTATTTGCACATTTAATTCTGTTGTTTTTTCATTCGAAATTCCGAAGAAACCTTTTCGTAAGCCGACCATAGAAGGTGCACCATCAGTACATACTCCAATTAATTTTGACCATGGCAGGCCAAAACTTGTTAATACCTTTTGAACTTCATTAAAAATATCCTCTTCTGTAGTGGTTGCTTTTAGCGGCTGTAAAGCTAGCAATTCCTCAGTAACAGTGAACTCCTTATCAATACCTCGAATAAATATAGCCAGTTGAGCTGTGTCAGACAAATCGGTGCTCTCGGCTAATGCTATGGAAAATGATTCAAAACCAGCCATACGGTGAGTCAATGTTGTTTTTATATCATTAGCCATCATTTCTATACGTCGAACAGTTCGTCTTAACAAACTAATTTTTTCAAATTCATTTTTCTTTTCAGGACACAAAACACCGCAAACTTCTAACATACACTCCTTGATAAATTCTCCTTCGGCAAATGGTTTTAATGCCTTTGCCAATTTTGAGCTAACTATAAAACTAGCTTTCACAACATTATCAAGTTGTGTTCTTTGTTTATGAAACATTTGTTGCTGTTTTTCAATATTTGCTCTAAGCTTCTGGATTTTGTCTTCTTTGTTCTTAATTGTTCTGTCAGTGAGTGCTGTGTAGCATGCTTAGTTGAGTAATGCCTCTTTATATTGAATTGTTTCATTACTGAAATGGATTCATTACAAAGCAAACAAATAGGCTTACCATTGTGCAAGATAAAAAAGAATTCTTCAGTCCATTTTTCTTGATACTGGCGACCCTCTGTATCTACTTTTCGTTTCTTTCCACCAGACATCATTTTTTTTACTTTTCGTTCAATAAATTTAATAACAAAAAATAGTTAGTAACCACTCAAGATGCACACAAATTCACAAAGCAAGTTGACGGCTCTAGCCGTTCGCTAGGATATCGCTTGTTTGAGTTATCACCTCGGTAGCTCAAATAGAACTGAACTAACTTTCGGGCCATCCACCCGCTTATATAGACAAAATGTAGGAATAATCTGGAATAAACTAGTTTAGAATAATCGAGAAGCAATAAATAAAATCTTTTGATGCGTAGCCCGCGAGGCAAACTTCAAAGAATTTGATCGAGCAAGCCGAGTGGCGTTGATTATCAAAGAGTGAGGCGGCAAACATCGAAGGTTTTGATGTTTGCCGCCTCACCGTCACTCCCGTGAGTAAACTAAGGAAACACAAGGAAACTTGTGTAGGCTATGGGATTCATTGGTCTATTGATGACTCCACATTTTTATAGTCTATTCATATCATATCCGGTGCCGGATAAGATAAAAAGCACAAACAAGTGTTTTCTTTTAAAGATATGTACTAGTATAAGTATATGTACTAGTACTAAGTATAAGTACTTAGTTTAGTGTAATATTTTTTTAATTGGGTTTTTTCAAAATGTCTCGCGGGCCGGATCATATCTTACACGGGGCCGGATCCGGCCCGCGGGCCGGTGGTTGCCCATATGTGACGTAAAGCATCAAATTCTGTAGCACAATGCTCTATCCGGATTCTACAGCACAAACGGTGTATACTTTTATGAGCTGTTCTGTCATAGTCGCGTTATATGTATCAACCAGTCTAGTTGTTGGGAAAATTCTGACAGCTTCTCCATTGTCAAATGGCCCTATCCAGTACCAGTACCTAACTAGAATTTGTATAACGCTCCCTCGGGAAGTAAAATTTAAAACTAAACCTAACCTAACTCGATAAGTATTTACATTTTACAACTTAAACTAATTCAATCGAACGAAACGAATGCGAATAAAATACAAAACTAAGTAAAGGTCTTAGTGAACCTATAGTAATTTATTATGATATTATAACTTACTACCAAATAATGAAGATATTTAAATCACACAACACAATTATAATTATAGTAACAACGTAGGCCCGTCCCCGTAGTAAATATATTAGTCTTAGATAACAAGAAGACACAACGATACCGCGTTTTATAAACCAAGTGGCGCCATCTATCCGAATTGTTTGTTGCGCGCTGACCGATGCTTCATAATAAGTAATATTAAGAAAACACAACGATAGCGCGTTTTAAAAACCTAGTGGTGCCATCTATCCGCACAAGTCTGAATTATTTTAATTAGCTATTTTTTATCGTTCTATTTAATATTAAAACTGCAAGTTATATACATATTTACAATCAGTGTTTAAAATCCTTCATTTTGATACCCAACTCGATATGCTTGGTAGTAAAAAAATTTTTTTACCTCACAACATGGCGTTCAAAATCCGCCATTTTGGTTTTATTTAAATGTCTCCTAACTAAGAACACTTGGGCTAATGAAACAAATCTAACAATACCTCAAATGTGAAAATCCGTTTAGCGGTTCTGGAGATATAAGGTAATAAAGAATATTACATACTTACATACAAGATACGCGTTAAAAACATAACCCTTCCTGGCAGTCGGGTAAAAAATGTTTTTTCTATTTATTTTATACTTATATTCCAACCTTCCAACTACTATGGTACCTAACCTATCTTTAGTGTATGAAGGTGACTCATCTAAGAATCTGTCCCTATTCCCTACAATGAAAAACTGGAAAATAAATTTTCTATGAAATAATTAGTTACAAAATATTTGTTATCTGTACATTAAATCAATTTCAACTTATTTATTGAGTGATAATGAATAGATAAAATCTGATACAATTAATATCCAGCATTATTACGACCTTCATTTATTGAGTAAATACACTCAAACAAAATGTATCGCATCACTTATGATATTGGTTATTGTATATTCTCTTTTTGGCTCATTTTCAGTATACCGCCTACCTAGGATTCTGATGAAATTTCGCATGTATAATGCATATAGTGGGAATAGAGAATTCAATTTCGAAACTATTTTAAACTTAGCTTATCTGCAGTTCTTTAGAGGTATCCTACTGGACGACTGCTTGGAGTTGACTCTTACTGTAAATTTTTGTGAGTGTTGAAAATTACTTGCTACAACCATGTTATTTTACGATGCAAAAGTCGTTTGCGAGAGCGATCTGATTGCATACATTTACTGGTCACCTTTAATCCAAACAACTGACTACATTTCATGGCTTTATCTTTTCTATCTTCAGAAGGTTCGTCCACTTTAATTGGTTGCAATACTTTTTCATAAACCATCTTTCTTCACAATCCTTTCGGGCCTTTGTAGCCACAAATCTAATAGGTCTATTTTCAACAGTCGCAGCTGTGACTAAAAATGATTACAACTTTGTTATTCTCAACCACATGAAATTAAATTTTTGTCTCTAAAATTCCGATTAATTTTTAAACAATACATAAAAAAATCAAAGGTGTTCCAAGGTGAATTGTTTCAATGTACCAGTTTTTTTTTCACTGGAAATTTACTTGTGTATTAGTCGGAATGGGCCGGTATTTTCAGGCGAAGCCGAACGATTTCCTGAAGATTCGTCATCATCATTTGCATCTGAATCACTTTCTGTCTCTGATTCGGAGGAATAATTTTCATCTTCGGAGTCCGACAAATATTCGTCGCCACTGCTTTCGCATAAACACTTCAATAGTTCTTCATCTGCGAGTTTTTCCGAATTATCTTTTTTCTTTCTGCAGTCCGGAAGGTCCTATTTTGGCATCCATATCAAAGACACAAAACCCGTAACGCGTTTCTAAATGTCCGAATTCCATCTCCCCTTCTTCTCCGTTTCGAAATCTAACAATTCTCTCCCACTTTTTGATTGGTTTTGTTGAGGAAAAAACAAGGTCATGAGTGAGCGTTTATGGATTTTCCTCTCTCCGTTGCGTCATTGTGAAACACACTTGCCGAAGGATATATTATTGAGGCTGTAACACATTCAGCGGCAAAGCATCGAAGACATGACTTTTTTTACGAGGCATTGTGGAATTACATAATGCGTTTCTGAATTTCATACCGAACTCCATCTCCTCTTCTTCGTTTCGAAATCTAACAATTCTCTCCCTTTTTTATTAGTTTTGTTGAGAAAAAACCAATGTTATAAGTGAGCGTTGATGGATTTTCCTCTCTCCGTTACGTCATTGTGAAACACACTTTCCGAAGACTATATTATTGAGATTGTAACACATTCAGCACCAAAGCATCGAAGATTTGACTTATTTTTCGAAACGTGGCATCGTCGGAATTACATAACGCGTTTCTAAATTTCCCACCGAACTCCATCTCCTCTTCTTCGTTTCGAAATCTAACAATTCTCCCCCACTTTTTGATTAGTTTTGTGTAGGAAAAACAAGGTCATGAGTGAGCGTTTATGGATTTTTCTCTCCCCGTTGCGTCATTGTGAAACACACTTTCCGAAGATTATATTATTACTGGGGTGACATTCAATGACAAACCTACCGAACTCCATCTCCTCTTCTTCGTTTCGAAATCTAACAATTCTCTCCCACTTTTTGATTAGTTTTGTTGTGGAAAAAACAAGGTCATGAGTGAGCGTTTATGGATTTTCCTCTCTCCGTTGCATCATTGTGGAACACACTTGACGAAGATTATATTATTACTGGGGTGAAATTCAATGACAAAGCAACGAATACTTGACTTTTTTTACGAAACGTGGCATCGTCGGAATTACATAACGCGTTTCTGAATTTCCTACCGAACTCCATCTCCTTTTCTTCGTTTCGGAATCTAAAAATTCTCTCACATTTTGATTAGTTTTTTGAGGAAAAAACAATGTCATAAGTGAGCGTTTATGGATTTTCCTCTCTACGTTGCGTCATTGTGAAACAGACTTATCGAAGATTATATTATTACGGGGGTGACATTCAATGACAAAGCATCGGAAACTCGACTTTTTTTACGAAACGTGGCATCGTCGGAATTATATAACGCGTTTCTAAATTTCCTACCGAACTCCATCTCATCTTCTTTGTTTCGAAATCTAACAATTCTCTCCCACTTTTGATTAGTTTTGTTGAGGAAAAAACAAGGTCATGAGTGAGCGTTTATAGATTTTTCTCTCTACGTTGCGTCATTGTGAAACACACTTTCCGAAGGCTATATTATTGAGAAGCTAACATATTCAGCGCCAAAGCATCGAAATTTGACTTATTTTCCGAAATGTGGCATTGTTGGAATTACATTACGCGTTTCTAAATGTCCTACCGAATTCCATCTCCCCTTCACTGTTTCGAAATCTAACAATTCTCTCCCTTTTTTTATTAGTTTTGTTGAGAGAAAACCAATGTTATAAGTGAGCGTTGATGGATTTTCCTCTCTCCGTTACGTCATTGTGAAACACACTTTCCGAAGACTATATTATTGAGATTGAAAGACATTCAGCACCAAAGCATCGAAGATTTGACTTATTTTTCGAAATGTGGCATAGTCAGAATTACATAACGCGTTTCTGAATTTCCTACCGAACTCCATCTCCTCTTCTTCGTTTCGGAATCTTAACAATTCTCTCACTTTTTGATTAGTTTTTCGAGGAAAAAACAATATCATAAGTGAGCGTTTATGGATTTTCCTCTCTCCGTCGCGTCATTGTGAAACACACTTTCCGAAGATTATATTATTACTGGGGTGAAATTCAATGACAAAGCATCGAAGCCTTGACTTTTTTTACGAAACGTGGCCTAGTCAGAATTACATAACGCGTTTCTGAATTTCCTACCGAACTCCAACTCCTCTTCTTCGTTTCGGTATCTAACAATTCTCTCACATTTTGATTAGTTTTTTGAGAAAAAAACAATGTCATAAGTGAGCGTTTAAGGATTTTCCTCTCTACGTTGCGTCATTGTGAAACACACTTATCGAAGATTATATTATAACGGGGGTGACATTCAATGACAAAGCATCGAATACTTGACTTTTCTTATGAAACGTGGCATCGTCGGAATTACATAACGCGTTTCTAAATTTCCCACCGAACTCAATCTCCTCTTCTTCGTTTCGAAATCTAACAATTCTCTCACTTTTTGATTAGTTTTTTGAGAAAAATCAATGTCATAAGTGAGCGTTTATGGATTTTCCTCTCTCCGTTGCGTCATTGTGAAACACTCTTTCCGAAGACTATATTATTACGGAGGTGACATTCAATGACAAAGCATCGAAGACTTGACATTTTTTACGAAACGTGGCATCGTCGGAATTACATAACGCGTTTCTAAATTTCCTACCGAACTCCATCTCCTCTTCTTCGTTTCGAAATCTAACAATTCTCTTCCACTTTTTGATTAGTTCTTTTGAGGATAAAACAATGTCATAAGTGAGCGTTTATGGATTTTCCTCTCTCCGTTTCGTCATTGTGAAACACACTTTCCGAAGACTATATTATTGAGAATGTAACCCATTCAGCACCAAAGCATCGAAGCCTGGACTTTTCTTACGAAACGTGGCATCGTCAGAATTACATAACGCGTTTCTAAATTTCCCACCGAACTCAATCTCCTCTTCTTCGTTTCGAAATCTAACAATTCTCTCACTTTTTGATTAGTTTTTTGAGAAAAATCAATGTCATAAGTGAGCGTTTATGGATTTTCCTCTCTCCGTTGCGTCATTGTGAAACACTCTTTCCGAAGACTATATTATTACGAGGGTGACATTCTATGACAAAGCATCGAAGACTTGACATTTTTTACGAAACGTGGCTTTGTCGGAATTACATAACGCGTTTCTCAATTTCCCACCGAACTCCATCTCCTCTTCTTCGTTTCGAAATCTAACAATTCTCTTCCACTTTTTGATTAGTTTTTCTAAGGAAAAAACAAGGTCATATGTGAGCGTTCATGGATTTTCTTCTCTCCGTTGCGTCATTGGGAAACATACTTATCGAAGATTATATTATTACGGGGGTGACATTCAATGACAAAGCATCGAAGCCTTGACTTTTTTTACGAAACGTGGCATCGTCGGAATTACATAACGCGTTTCTATATTTTCTACCGAACTTCATCTCTTCTTCGTTTCGATATCTAACAATTCTCTTCCACTTTTTGATTAGTTCTTTTGAGGATAAAACAATGTCATAAGTGAGCGTTTATGGATTTTCCTCTCTCCGTTTCGTCATTGTGAAACACACTTTCTGAAGATTATATTATTACTGGGTGAAATTCAATGACAAAGCATCGAATACTTGACTTTTCTTATGAAACGTGGCATCGTCGGAATTACATAACGCGTTTCTAAATTTCCCACCGAACTCAATCTCCTCTTCTTCGTTTCGAAATCTAACAATTCTCTCACTTTTTGATTAGTTTTTTGAGAAAAATCAATGTCATGAGTGAGCGTTTATGGATTTTCCTCTCTCCGTCGCGTCATTGTGAAACACTCTTTCCGAAGACTATATTATTACGGAGGTGACATTCAATGACAAAGCATCGAAGACTTGACATTTTTTCAAAACCTGGCATCGTCGGAATTACATAACGCGTTTATAAATTTCCTACCGAACTCCATCTCCTCTTCTTCGTTTCGAAATCTAACAATTCTCCCCCATTTTTTGATTAGTTTTTCTAAGGAAAAAACGAAGTCATGAGTGAGCGTTTATGGATTTTCCTCTCTCCGTTGCGTCATTGTGAAACACTCTTTCCGAAGACTATATTATTACGGAGGTGACATTCAATGACAAAGCATCGAAGACTTGAAATTTTTTACGAAACCTGGCATTGTCGGAATTACATAACGCGTTTATAAATTTCCTACCGAATTCCATCTCCTCTTCTTCGTTTCGAAATCTAACAATTCTCCCCCATTTTTTGATTAGTTTTTCTAAGGAAAAAACGAGGTCATGAGTGAGCGTTTATGGATTTTCCCCTCTCCGTTGCGTCATTGTGAAACACTCTTTCCGAAGACTATATTATTACGGAGGTGACATTCGATTACAAAGCATCGAAGACTTGACATTTTTTACGAAACGTGGCTTTGTCGGAATTACATAACGCGTTTCTAAATTTCCCACCGAACTCCATCTCCTCTTCTTCGTTTCGAAATCTAACAATTCTCTCACTTTTTGATTAGTTTTTTGAGAAAAATCAATGTCATAAGTGAGCGTTTATGGATTTTCCTCTCTCCGTTGCGTCATTGTGAAACACTCTTTCCGAAGACTATATTATTACGGGGGTGACATTCTTTGACAAAGCATCGAAGACTTGACTTTTTTTACGAAACCTGGCATCGTCGGAATTACATAACGCTTTTCTAAATTTCCCACCGAACTCAATCTCCTCTTCTTCGTTTCGAAATCTAACAATTCTCCCCCATTTTTTGATTAGTTTTTCTAAGGACAAAACGAGGTCATGAGTGAGCGTTTATTGATTTTCCTCTCTCCGTTGCGTCATTGTGAAACACTCTTTCCGAAGACTATATTATTACGGAGGTGACATTCAATGACAAAGCATCAAAGACTTGACTTTTTTACGGAACCTGGCATCGTCGGAATTACATAACGCGTTTCTAAATTTCCCACCGAACTCAATCTCCTCTTCTTCGTTTCGAAATCTAACAATTCTCCCCCACTTTTTGATTAGTTTTTCTAAGGCATAAACAAGGTCATGAGTGAGCGTTTATGGATTTTCCTCTCTCCGTCGCGTCATTGTGAAACACTCTTTCCGAAGACTATATTATTACGGAGGTGACATTCAATGACAAAGCATCGAAGACTTGACATTTTTTCAAAACCTGGCATCGTCGGAATTACATAACGCGTTTATAAATTTCCTACCGATTTCCATCTCCTCTTCTTCGTTTCGAAATCTAACAATTCTCCCCCATTTTTTGATTAGTTTTTCTTAGGAAAAAACGAGGTCATGAGTGAGCGTTTATGGATTTTCCTCTCTCCGTTGCGTCATTGTGAAACACTCTTTCCGAAGACTATATTATTACGGAGGTGACATTCGATGACAAAGCATCGAAGACTTGACATTTTTTACGAAACGTGGCTTTGTCGGAATTACATAACGCGTTTCTAAATTTCCCACCGAACTCCATCTCCTCTTCTTCGTTTCGAAATCTAACAATTCTCTCACTTTTTGATTAGTTTTTTGAGAAAAATCAATGTCATGAGTGAGCGTTTATGGATTTTCCTCTCTCCGTTGCGTCATTGTGAAACACTCTTTCCGAAGACTATATTATTACGGGGGTGACATTCTATGACAAAGCATCGAAGACTTGACTTTTTTTACGAAACCTGGCATCGTCGGAATTACATAACGCGTTTCTAAATTTCCCACCGAACTCAATCTCCTCTTCTTCGTTTCGAAATCTAACAATTCTCCCCCATTTTTTGATTAGTTTTTCTAAGGACAAAACGAGGTCATGAGTGAGCGTTTATGGATTTTCCTCTCTCCGTTGCGTCATTGTGAAACACTCTTTCCGAAGACTATATTATTACGGAGGTGACATTCAATGACAAAGCATCGAAGACTTGACTTTTTTACGGAACCTGGCATCGTCGGAATTACATAACGCGTTTCTAAATTTCCCACCGAACTCAATCTCCTCTTCTTCGTTTCGAAAACTAACAATTCTCCCCCACTTTTTGATTAGTTTTTATAAGGCATAAACAAGGTCATGAGTGAGCGTTTATGGATTTTCCTCTCTCCGTTGCGTCATTGTGAAACACTCTTTCCGAAGACTATATTATTACGGAGGTGACATTCAATGACAAAGCATCGAAGACTTGACATTTTTTCAAAACCTGGCATCGTCGGAATTACATAACGCGTTTCTAAATTTCCCACCGAACTCAATCTCCTCTTCTTCGTTTCGAAATCTAACAATTCTCCCCCATTTTTTGATTAGTTTTTCTAAGGAAAAAACGAAGTCATGAGTGAGCGTTTATGGATTTTCCTCTCTCCGTTACGTCATTGTGAAACACACTTATCGAAGATTATATTATTACGGGGGTGACATTCAATGACAAAGCATCGAAGCCTGGACTTTTCTTACGAAACGTGGCATCGTCGAAATTACATAACGCGTTTCTAAATTTCCCACCGAACTCCATCTCCTCTTCTTCGTTTCGAAATCTAACAATTCTCTCACTTTTTGATTAGTTTTTTGATAAAAATCAATGTCATAAGTGAGCGTTTATGGATTTTCCTCTCTCCGTTGCGTCATTGTGAAACACTCTTTCCGAAGACTATATTATTACGGGGGTGACATTCTATGACAAAGCATCGAAGACTTGACTTTTTTTACGAAACCTGGCATCGTCGGAATTACATAACGCGTTAAAAAATTTCCTATCGAACTCCATCTCCTCATCTTCGTTTCGAAATCTAACAATTCTCCCCCATTTTTTGATTAGTTTTTCTAAGGAAAAAACGAGGTCATGAGTGAGCGTTTATGGATTTTTCTCTCTCCGTTGCGTCATTGTGAAACACTCTTTCCGAAGACTATATTATTACGGAGGTGACATTCGATTACAAAGCATCGAAGACTTGACATTTTTTACGAAACGTGGCTTTGTCGGAATTACATAACGCGTTTCTAAATTTCCCACCGAACTCCATCTCCTCTTCTTCGTTTCGAAATCTAACAATTCTCTCACTTTTTGATTAGTTTTTTGAGAAAAATCAATGTCATAAGTGAGCGTTTATGGATTTTCCTCTCTCCGTTGCGTCATTGTGAAACACTCTTTCCGAAGACTATATTATTACGGGGGTGACATTCTTTGACAAAGCATCGAAGACTTGACTTTTTTTACGAAACCTGGCATCGTCGGAATTACATAACGCTTTTCTAAATTTCCCACCGAACTCAATCTCCTCTTCTTCGTTTCGAAATCTAACAATTCTCCCCCATTTTTTGATTAGTTTTTCTAAGGACAAAACGAGGTCATGAGTGAGCGTTTATTGATTTTCCTCTCTCCGTTGCGTCATTGTGAAACACTCTTTCCGAAGACTATATTATTACGGAGGTGACATTCAATGACAAAGCATCAAAGACTTGACTTTTTTACGGAACCTGGCATCGTCGGAATTACATAACGCGTTTCTAAATTTCCCACCGAACTCAATCTCCTCTTCTTCGTTTCGAAATCTAACAATTCTCCCCCACTTTTTGATTAGTTTTTCTAAGGCATAAACAAGGTCATGAGTGAGCGTTTATGGATTTTCCTCTCTCCGTCGCGTCATTGTGAAACACTCTTTCCGAAGACTATATTATTACGGAGGTGACATTCAATGACAAAGCATCGAAGACTTGACATTTTTTCAAAACCTGGCATCGTCGGAATTACATAACGCGTTTATAAATTTCCTACCGATTTCCATCTCCTCTTCTTCGTTTCGAAATCTAACAATTCTCCCCCATTTTTTGATTAGTTTTTCTTAGGAAAAAACGAGGTCATGAGTGAGCGTTTATGGATTTTCCTCTCTCCGTTGCGTCATTGTGAAACACTCTTTCCGAAGACTATATTATTACGGAGGTGACATTCGATGACAAAGCATCGAAGACTTGACATTTTTTACGAAACGTGGCTTTGTCGGAATTTCATAACGCGTTTCTAAATTTCCCACCGAACTCCATCTCCTCTTCTTCGTTTCGAAATCTAACAATTCTCTCACTTTTTGATTAGTTTTTTGAGAAAAATCAATGTCATGAGTGAGCGTTTATGGATTTTCCTCTCTCCGTTGCGTCATTGTGAAACACTCTTTCCGAAGACTATATTATTACGGGGGTGACATTCTATGACAAAGCATCGAAGACTTGACTTTTTTTACGAAACCTGGCATCGTCGGAATTACATAACGCGTTTCTAAATTTCCCACCGAACTCAATCTCCTCTTCTTCGTTTCGAAATCTAACAATTCTCCCCCATTTTTTGATTAGTTTTTCTAAGGACAAAACGAGGTCATGAGTGAGCGTTTATGGATTTTCCTCTCTCCGTTGCGTCATTGTGAAACACTCTTTCCGAAGACTATATTATTACGGAGGTGACATTCAATGACAAAGCATCGAAGACTTGACTTTTTTACGGAACCTGGCATCGTCGGAATTACATAACGCGTTTCTAAATTTCCCACCGAACTCAATCTCCTCTTCTTCGTTTCGAAATCTAACAATTCTCCCCCACTTTTTGATTAGTTTTTATAAGGCATAAACAAGGTCATGAGTGAGCGTTTATGGATTTTCCTCTCTCCGTCGCGTCATTGTGAAACACTCTTTCCGAAGACTATATTATTACGGAGGTGACATTCAATGACAAAGCATCGAAGACTTGACATTTTTTCAAAACCTGGCATCGTCGGAATTACATAACGCGTTTATAAATTTCCTACCGAACTCCATCTCCTCTTCTTCGTTTCGAAATCTAACAATTCTCCCCCATTTTTTGATTAGTTTTTCTAAGGAAAAAACGAAGTCATGAGTGAGCGTTTATGGATTTTCCTCTCTCCGTTGCGTCATTGTGAAACACTCTTTCCGAAGACTATATTATTACGGAGGTGACATTCAATGACAAAGCATCGAAGACTTGAAATTTTTTACGAAACCTGGCATTGTCGGAATTACATAACGCGTTTATAAATTTCCTACCGAATTCCATCTCCTCTTCTTCGTTTCGAAATCTAACAATTCTCCCCCATTTTTTGATTAGTTTTTCTAAGGAAAAAACGAGGTCATGAGTGAGCGTTTATGGATTTTCCCCTCTCCGTTGCGTCATTGTGAAACACTCTTTCCGAAGACTATATTATTACGGAGGTGACATTCAATGACAAAGCATCGAAGACTTGACATTTTTTACGAAACGTGGCATTGTCCGAATTACACAACGCATTTCTATAATTTCTACCGAACTCCATCTCCTCTTCTTCGTTTTGAAATCTAACAATTTTCTCACTTTTTGATTAGTTTTTTGAGGAAAATCAATGTCTTAAGTGAGCGTTTATAGATTTTCCTCTCTACGTTGCGTCATTGTGAAACACACTTTCCGAAGACTATATTATTGAGAATGTAACCCATACAGCACCAAAGCATCGAAGATTTGACTTATTTCTCGAAATGTGGCATTGTTGGAATTACATAACTCGTTTCTAAATTTTCTACTGAACTCCATCTCCTCTTCTTCGTTTCGAAATCTAACAATTCTCCCCCATTTTTTGATTAGTTCTTCTAAAGAAAAAACAAGGTCATGAGTGAGCGTTTATGGATTTTCCTCTCTCCGTTGCGTCATTGTGAAACACTCTTTCCGAAGACTATATTATTACGGAGGTGACATTCAATAACAAAGCATCGAAGACTTGACATTTTTTACGAAACCTGGCATCGTCGGAAGTACATAACGCGTTTAAAAATTTCCTATCGAACTCCATCTCCTCTTCTTCGTTTCGAAATCTAACAATTCTCCCCCATTTTTTGATTAGTTTTTCTAAGGATAAAACGAGGTCATGAGTGAGCGTTTATGGATTTTCCTCTCTCCGTTGCGTCATTGTGAAACACTCTTTCCGAAGACTATATTATTACGGAGGTGACATTCAATAACAAAGCATCGAAGACTTGACATTTTTTACGAAACCTGGCATCGTCGGAAGTACATAACGCGTTTAAAAATTTCCTATCGAACTCCATCTCCTCTTCTTCGTTTCGAAATCTAACAATTCTCCCCCATTTTTTGATTAGTTTTTCTAAGGAAAAAACGAGGTCATGAGTGAGCGTTTATGGATTTTCCTCTTTCCGTTGCGTCATTGTGAAACACTCTTTCCGAAGACTATATTATTACGGAGGTGACATTCAATGACAAAGCATCGAAGACTTGAATTTTTTACGGAACCTGGCATCGTCAGAATTACATAACGCGTTTCTGAATTTCCTACCGAACTCCATCTCCTCTTCTTCGTTTCGAAATCTAACAATTCTCCCCCATTTTTTGATTAGTTTTTCTAAGGAAAAAACGAGGTCATGAGTGAGCGTTTATGGATTTTCCTCTTTCCGTTGCGTCATTGTGAAACACTCTTTCCGAAGACTATATTATTACGGAGGTGACATTCAATGACAAAGCATCGAAGACTTGACATTTTTTACGAAACGTGGCATTGTCCGAATTACACAACGCATTTCTATAATTTCTACCGAACTCCATCTCCTCTTCTTCGTTTCGAAATCTAACAATTTTCTCCCACTTTTTGGTTGGATTTTCGAGGAAAAAACAATATCATAAGTGAGCGTTTATGGATTTTCCTCTCTCCGTCGCGTCATTGTGAAACACTCTTTCCGAAGACTATATTATTACGGAGGTGACATTCAATGACAAAGCATCGAAGACTTGAAATTTTTTACGAAACCTGGCATTGTCGGAATTACATAACGCGTTTATAAATTTCCTACCGAACTCCATCTCCTCTTCTTCGTTTCGAAATCTAACAATTCTCCCCCATTTTTTGATTAGTTTTTCTAAGGAAAAAACGAGGTCATGAGTGAGCGTTTATGGATTTTCCCCTCTCCGTTGCGTCATTGTGAAACACTCTTTCCGAAGACTATATTATTACGGAGGTGACATTCAATGACAAAGCATTGAAGACTTGACATTTTTTACGAAACGTGGCATTGTCCGAATTACACAACGCATTTCTATAATTTCTACCGAACTCCATCTCCTCTTCTTCGTTTTGAAATCTAACAATTTTCTCACTTTTTGATTAGTTTTTTGAGGAAAATCAATGTCTTAAGTGAGCGTTTATAGATTTTCCTCTCTACGTTGCGTCATTGTGAAACACACTTTCCGAAGACTATATTATTGAGAATGTAACCCATACAGCACCAAAGCATCGAAGATTTGACTTATTTCTCGAAATGTGGCATTGTTGGAATTACATAACTCGTTTCTAAATTTTCTACTGAACTCCATCTCCTCTTCTTCGTTTCGAAATCTAACAATTCTCCCCCATTTTTTGATTAGTTCTTCTAAAGAAAAAACAAGGTCATGAGTGAGCGTTTATGGATTTTCCTCTCTCCGTTGCGTCATTGTGAAACACACTTATCGAAGATTATATTATTACGGGGGTGACATTCTATGACAAGGCATCGAAGACTTGACTTTTTTTACGAAACCTGGCATCGTCGAAAATACATAACGCGTTTCTAAATTTCCCACCGAACTCAATCTCCTCTTCTTCGTTTCGAAATCTAGCAATTCTCCCCCACTTTTTGATTAGTTTTTCTAAGGGAAAAACAAGGTCATGAGTGAGCGTTTATGGATTTTCCTCTCTCCGTTGCGTCATTGTGAAACACTCTTTCCGAAGACTATATTATTACGGAGGTGACATTCAATAACAAAGCATCGAAGACTTGACATTTTTTACGAAACCTGGCATCGTCGGAAGTACATAACGCGTTTAAAAATTTCCTATCGAACTCCATCTCCTCTTCTTCGTTTCGAAATCTAACAATTCTCCCCCATTTTTTGATTAGTTTTTCTAAGGATAAAACGAGGTCATGAGTGAGCGTTTATGGATTTTCCTCTCTCCGTTGCGTCATTGTGAAACACTCTTTCCGAAGACTATATTATTACGGAGGTGACATTCAATGACAAAGCATCGAAGACTTGACTTTTTTTACGAAACCTGGCATCGTCGGAATTACATAACGCGTTTATAAATTTCCCACCGAACTCAATCTCCTCTTCTTCGTTTCGAAATCTAACAATTCTCCCCCATTTTTTGATTAGTTTTTCTAAGGACAAAACGAGGTCATGAGTGAGCGTTTATGGATTTTCCTCTCTCCGTTGCGTCATTGTGAAACACTCTTTCCGAAGACTATATTATTACGGAGGTGACATTCAATGACAAAGCATCGAAGACTTGACTTTTTTACGGAACCTGGCATCGTCGGATTTACATAACGCGTTTCTAAATTTCCCACCGAACTCAATCTCCTCTTCTTCGTTTCGAAATCTAACAATTCTCCCCCACTTTTTGATTAGTTTTTCTAAGGCATAAACGAGGTCATGAGTGAGCGTTTATGGATTTTCCTCTCTCCGTTACGTCATTGTGAAACACACTTATCGAAGATTATATTATTACGGGGGTGACATTCAATGACAAAGCATCGAAGCCTGGACTTTTCTTACGAAACGTGGCATCGTCGGAATTACATAACGCGTTTCTAAATTTCCCACCGAACTCCATCTCCTCTTCTTCGTTTCGAAATCTAACAATTCTCTCACTTTTTGATTAGTTTTTTGAGAAAAATCAATGTCATAAGTGAGCGTTTATGGATTTTCCTCTCTCCGTTGCGTCATTGTGAAACACTCTTTCCGAAGACTATATTATTACGGGGGTGACATTCTATGACAAAGCATCGAAGACTTGACTTTTTTTACGAAACCTGGCATCGTCGGAATTACATAACGCGTTTAAAAATTTCCTATCGAACTCCATCTCCTCATCTTCGTTTCGAAATCTAACAATTCTCCCCCATTTTTTGATTAGTTTTTCTAAGGAAAAAACGAGGTCATGAGTGAGCGTTTATGGATTTTTCTCTCTCCGTTGCGTCATTGTGAAACACTCTTTCCGAAGACTATATTATTACGGAGGTGACATTCGATTACAAAGCATCGAAGACTTGACATTTTTTACGAAACGTGGCTTTGTCGGAATTACATAACGCGTTTCTAAATTTCCCACCGAACTCCATCTCCTCTTCTTCGTTTCGAAATCTAACAATTCTCCCCCACTTTTTGATTAGTTTTTCTAAGGGAAAAACAAGGTCATGAGTGAGCGTTTATGGATTTTCCTCTCTCCGTTGCGTCATTGTGAAACACTCTTTCCGAAGACTATATTATTACGGAGGTGACATTCAATAACAAAGCATCGAAGACTTGACATTTTTTACGAAACCTGGCATCGTCGGAAGTACATAACGCGTTTAAAAATTTCCTATCGAACTCCATCTCCTCTTCTTCGTTTCGAAATCTAACAATTCTCCCCCATTTTTTGATTAGTTTTTCTAAGGATAAAACGAGGTCATGAGTGAGCGTTTATGGATTTTCCTCTCTCCGTTGCGTCATTGTGAAACACTCTTTCCGAAGACTATATTATTACGGAGGTGACATTCTATGACAAAGCATCGAAGACTTGACTTTTTTTACGAAACCTGGCATCGTCGAAAATACATAACGCGTTTCTAAATTTCCCACCGAACTCAATCTCCTCTTCTTCGTTTCGAAATCTAGCAATTCTCCCCCACTTTTTGATTAGTTTTTCTAAGGGAAAAACAAGGTCATGAGTGAGCGTTTATGGATTTTCCTCTCTCCGTTGCGTCATTGTGAAACACTCTTTCCGAAGACTATATTATTACGGAGGTGACATTCAATAACAAAGCATCGAAGACTTGACATTTTTTACGAAACCTGGCATCGTCGGAAGTACATAACGCGTTTAAAAATTTCCTATCGAACTCCATCTCCTCTTCTTCGTTTCGAAATCTAACAATTCTCCCCCATTTTTTGATTAGTTTTTCTAAGGATAAAACGAGGTCATGAGTGAGCGTTTATGGATTTTCCTCTCTCCGTTGCGTCATTGTGAAACACTCTTTCCGAAGACTATATTATTACGGAGGTGACATTCAATGACAAAGCATCGAAGACTTGACTTTTTTTACGAAACCTGGCATCGTCGGAATTACATAACGCGTTTATAAATTTCCCACCGAACTCAATCTCCTCTTCTTCGTTTCGAAATCTAACAATTCTCCCCCATTTTTTGATTAGTTTTTCTAAGGACAAAACGAGGTCATGAGTGAGCGTTTATGGATTTTCCTCTCTCCGTTGCGTCATTGTGAAACACTCTTTCCGAAGACTATATTATTACGGAGGTGACATTCAATGACAAAGCATCGAAGACTTGACTTTTTTACGGAACCTGGCATCGTCGGAATTACATAACGCGTTTCTAAATTTCCCACCGAACTCAATCTCCTCTTCTTCGTTTCGAAATCTAACAATTCTCCCCCACTTTTTGATTAGTTTTTCTAAGGCATAAACGAGGTCATGAGTGAGCGTTTATGGATTTTCCTCTCTCCGTTACGTCATTGTGAAACACACTTATCGAAGATTATATTATTACGGGGGTGACATTCAATGACAAAGCATCGAAGCCTGGACTTTTCTTACGAAACGTGGCATCGTCGGAATTACATAACGCGTTTCTAAATTTCCCACCGAACTCCATCTCCTCTTCTTCGTTTCGAAATCTAACAATTCTCTCACTTTTTGATTAGTTTTTTGAGAAAAATCAATGTCATAAGTGAGCGTTTATGGATTTTCCTCTCTCCGTTGCGTCATTGTGAAACACTCTTTCCGAAGACTATATTATTACGGGGGTGACATTCTATGACAAAGCATCGAAGACTTGACTTTTTTTACGAAACCTGGCATCGTCGGAATTACATAACGCGTTTAAAAATTTCCTATCGAACTCCATCTCCTCATCTTCGTTTCGAAATCTAACAATTCTCCCCCATTTTTTGATTAGTTTTTCTAAGGAAAAAACGAGGTCATGAGTGAGCGTTTATGGATTTTTCTCTCTCCGTTGCGTCATTGTGAAACACTCTTTCCGAAGACTATATTATTACGGAGGTGACATTCAATGACAAAGCATCGAAGCCTGGACATTTTTTACGAAACGTGGCTTTGTCGGAATTACATAACGCGTTTCTAAATTTCCCACCGAACTCCATCTCCTCTTCTTCGTTTCGAAATCTAACAATTCTCTCACTTTTTGATTAGTTTTTTGAGAAAAATCAATGTCATAAGTGAGCGTTTATGGATTTTCCTCTCTCCGTTGCGTCATTGTGAAACACTCTTTCCGAAGACTATATTATTACGGGGGTGACATTCTTTGACAAAGCATCGAAGACTTGACTTTTTTTACGAAACCTGGCATCGTCGGAATTACATAACGCGTTTCTAAATTTCCCACCGAACTCAATCTCCTCTTCTTCGTTTCGAAATCTAACAATTCTCCCCCACTTTTTGATTAGTTTTTCTAAGGCATAAACAAGGTCATGAGTGAGCGTTTATGGATTTTCCTCTCTCCGTCGCGTCATTGTGAAACACTCTTTCCGAAGACTATATTATTACGGAGGTGACATTCTGTGACAAAGCATCGAAGACTTGACTTTTTTTACGAAACCTGGCATCGTCGGAATTACATAACGCTTTTCTAAATTTCCCACCGAACTCAATCTCCTCTTCTTCGTTTCGAAATCTAACAATTCTCCCCCACTTTTTGATTAGTTTTTCTAAGGCATAAACAAGGTCATGAGTGAGCGTTTATGGATTTTCCTCTCTCCGTCGCGTCATTGTGAAACACTCTTTCCGAAGACTATATTATTACGGAGGTGACATTCAATGACAAAGCATCGAAGACTTGACATTTTTTCAAAACCTGGCATCGTCGGAATTACATAACGCGTTTATAAATTTCCTACCTATTTCCATCTCCTCTTCTTCGTTTCGAAATCTAACAATTCTCCCCCATTTTTTGATTAGTTTTTCTTAGGAAAAAACGAGGTCATGAGTGAGCGTTTATGGATTTTCCTCTCTCCGTTGCGTCATTGTGAAACACTCTTTCCGAAGACTATATTATTACGGAGGTGACATTCGATGACAAAGCATCGAAGACTTGACATTTTTTACGAAACGTGGCTTTGTCGGAATTACATAACGCGTTTCTAAATTTCCCACCGAACTCCATCTCCTCTTCTTCGTTTCGAAATCTAACAATTCTCTCACTTTTTGATTAGTTTTTTGAGAAAAATCAATGTCATGAGTGAGCGTTTATGGATTTTCCTCTCTCTGTTGCGTCATTGTGAAACACTCTTTCCGAAGACTATATTATTACGGGGGTGACATTCTATGACGAAGCATCGAAGACTTGACTTTTTTTACGAAACCTGGCATCGTCGGAATTACATAACGCGTTTCTAAATTTCCCACCGCACTCAATCTCCTCTTCTTCGTTTCGAAATCTAACAATTCTCCCCCATTTTTTGATTAGTTTTTCTAAGGACAAAACGAGGTCATGAGTGAGCGTTTATGGATTTTCCTCTCTCCGTTGCGTCATTGTGAAACACTCTTTCCGAAGACTATATTATGACGGAGGTGACATTCAATGACAAAGCATCGAAGACTTGACTTTTTTACGGAACCTGGCATCGTCGGAATTACATAACGCGTTTCTAAATTTCCCACCGAACTCAATCTCCTCTTCTTCGTTTCGAAAACTAACAATTCTCCCCCACTTTTTGATTAGTTTTTATAAGGCATAAACAAGGTCATGAGTGAGCGTTTATGGATTTTCCTCTCTCCGTCGCGTCATTGTGAAACACTCTTTCCGAAGACTATATTATTACGGAGGTGACATTCAATGACAAAGCATCGAAGACTTGACATTTTTTCAAAACCTGGCATCGTCGGAATTACATAACGCGTTTATAAATTTCCTACCGAACTCCATCTCCTCTTCTTCGTTTCGAAATCTAACAATTCTCCCCCATTTTTTGATTAGTTTTTCTAAGGAAAAAACGAAGTCATGAGTGAGCGTTTATGGATTTTCCTCTCTCCGTTGCGTCATTGTGAAACACTCTTTCCGAAGACTATATTATTACGGAGGTGACATTCAATGACAAAGCATCGAAGACTTGAAATTGTTTACGAAACCTGGCATTGTCGGAATTACATAACGCGTTTATAAATTTCCTACCGAACTCCATCTCCTGTTCTTCGTTTCGAAATCTAACAATTCTCTCACTTTTTGATTAGTTTTTTGAGAAAAATCAATGTCATAAGTGAACGTTTATGGATTTTCCTCTCTCCGTTGCGTCATTGTGAAACACTCTTTCCGAAGACTATATTATTACGGGGGTGACATTCTATGTCAAAGCATCGAAGACTTGACTTTTTTTACGAAACGTGGCATTGTCCGAATTACACAACGCATTTCTATAATTTCTACCGAACTCCATCTCCTCTTCTTCGTTTTGAAATCTAACAATTTTCTCACTTTTTGATTAGTTTTTTGAGGAAAATCAATGTCTTAAGTGAGCGTTTATAGATTTTCCTCTCTACGTTGCGTCATTGTGAAACACACTTTCCGAAGACTATATTATTACTGAGGTGACATTCAATGACAAAGCATCGAAGACTTGACTTTTTTACGGAACCTGGCATCGTCGGAATTACATAACGCGTTTCTAAATTTCCCACCGAACTCAATCTCCTCTTCTTCGTTTCGAAATCTAACAATTCTCCCCCACTTTTTGATTAGTTTTTATAAGGCATAAACAAGGTCATGAGTGAGCGTTTATGGATTTTCCTCTCTCCGTCGCGTCATTGTGAAACACTCTTTCCGAAGACTATATTATTACGGAGGTGACATTCAATGACAAAGCATCGAAGACTTGACATTTTTTCAAAACCTGGCATCGTCGGAATTACATAACGCGTTTATAAATTTCCTACCGAACTCCATCTCCTCTTCTTCGTTTCGAAATCTAACAATTCTCCCCCATTTTTTGATTAGTTTTTCTAAGGAAAAAACGAAGTCATGAGTGAGCGTTTATGGATTTTCCTCTCTCCGTTGCGTCATTGTGAAACACTCTTTCCGAAGACTATATTATTACGGAGGTGACATTCAATGACAAAGCATCGAAGACTTGAAATTTTTTACGAAACCTGGCATTGTCGGAATTACATAACGCGTTTATAAATTTCCTACCGAATTCCATCTCCTCTTCTTCGTTTCGAAATCTAACAATTCTCCCCCATTTTTTGATTAGTTTTTCTAAGGAAAAAACGAGGTCATGAGTGAGCGTTTATGGATTTTCCCCTCTCCGTTGCGTCATTGTGAAACACTCTTTCCGAAGACTATATTATTACGGAGGTGACATTCGATTACAAAGCATCGAAGACTTGACATTTTTTACGAAACGTGGCTTTGTCGGAATTACATAACGCGTTTCTAAATTTCCCACCGAACTCCATCTCCTCTTCTTCGTTTCGAAATCTAACAATTCTCTCACTTTTTGATTAGTTTTTTGAGAAAAATCAATGTCATAAGTGAGCGTTTATGGATTTTCCTCTCTCCGTTGCGTCATTGTGAAACACTCTTTCCGAAGACTATATTATTACGGGGGTGACATTCTTTGACAAAGCATCGAAGACTTGACTTTTTTTACGAAACCTGGCATCGTCGGAATTACATAACGCTTTTCTAAATTTCCCACCGAACTCAATCTCCTCTTCTTCGTTTCGAAATCTAACAATTCTCCCCCATTTTTTGATTAGTTTTTCTAAGGACAAAACGAGGTCATGAGTGAGCGTTTATTGATTTTCCTCTCTCCGTTGCGTCATTGTGAAACACTCTTTCCGAAGACTATATTATTACGGAGGTGACATTCAATGACAAAGCATCAAAGACTTGACTTTTTTACGGAACCTGGCATCGTCGGAATTACATAACGCGTTTCTAAATTTCCCACCGAACTCAATCTCCTCTTCTTCGTTTCGAAATCTAACAATTCTCCCCCACTTTTTGATTAGTTTTTCTAAGGCATAAACAAGGTCATGAGTGAGCGTTTATGGATTTTCCTCTCTCCGTCGCGTCATTGTGAAACACTCTTTCCGAAGACTATATTATTACGGAGGTGACATTCAATGACAAAGCATCGAAGACTTGACATTTTTTCAAAACCTGGCATCGTCGGAATTACATAACGCGTTTATAAATTTCCTACCGATTTCCATCTCCTCTTCTTCGTTTCGAAATCTAACAATTCTCCCCCATTTTTTGATTAGTTTTTCTTAGGAAAAAACGAGGTCATGAGTGAGCGTTTATGGATTTTCCTCTCTCCGTTGCGTCATTGTGAAACACTCTTTCCGAAGACTATATTATTACGGAGGTGACATTCGATGACAAAGCATCGAAGACTTGACATTTTTTACGAAACGTGGCTTTGTCGGAATTACATAACGCGTTTCTAAATTTCCCACCGAACTCCATCTCCTCTTCTTCGTTTCGAAATCTAACAATTCTCTCACTTTTTGATTAGTTTTTTGAGAAAAATCAATGTCATGAGTGAGCGTTTATGGATTTTCCTCTCTCCGTTGCGTCATTGTGAAACACTCTTTCCGAAGACTATATTATTACGGGGGTGACATTCTATGACAAAGCATCGAAGACTTGACTTTTTTTACGAAACCTGGCATCGTCGGAATTACATAACGCGTTTCTAAATTTCCCACCGAACTCAATCTCCTCTTCTTCGTTTCGAAATCTAACAATTCTCCCCCATTTTTTGATTAGTTTTTCTAAGGACAAAACGAGGTCATGAGTGAGCGTTTATGGATTTTCCTCTCTCCGTTGCGTCATTGTGAAACACTCTTTCCGAAGACTATATTATTACGGAGGTGACATTCAATGACAAAGCATCGAAGACTTGACATTTTTTACGAAACGTGGCTTTGTCGGAATTACATAACGCGTTTCTAAATTTCCCACCGAACTCCATCTCCTCTTCTTCGTTTCGAAATCTAACAATTCTCCCCCACTTTTTGATTAGTTTTTCTAAGGGAAAAACAAGGTCATGAGTGAGCGTTTATGGATTTTCCTCTCTCCGTTGCGTCATTGTGAAACACTCTTTCCGAAGACTATATTATTACGGAGGTGACATTCAATAACAAAGCATCGAAGACTTGACATTTTTTACGAAACCTGGCATCGTCGGAAGTACATAACGCGTTTAAAAATTTCCTATCGAACTCCATCTCCTCTTCTTCGTTTCGAAATCTAACAATTCTCCCCCATTTTTTGATTAGTTTTTCTAAGGATAAAACGAGGTCATGAGTGAGCGTTTATGGATTTTCCTCTCTCCGTTGCGTCATTGTGAAACACTCTTTCCGAAGACTATATTATTACGGAGGTGACATTCTATGACAAAGCATCGAAGACTTGACTTTTTTTACGAAACCTGGCATCGTCGAAAATACATAACGCGTTTCTAAATTTCCCACCGAACTCAATCTCCTCTTCTTCGTTTCGAAATCTAGCAATTCTCCCCCACTTTTTGATTAGTTTTTCTAAGGGAAAAACAAGGTCATGAGTGAGCGTTTATGGATTTTCCTCTCTCCGTTGCGTCATTGTGAAACACTCTTTCCGAAGACTATATTATTACGGAGGTGACATTCAATAACAAAGCATCGAAGACTTGACATTTTTTACGAAACCTGGCATCGTCGGAAGTACATAACGCGTTTAAAAATTTCCTATCGAACTCCATCTCCTCTTCTTCGTTTCGAAATCTAACAATTCTCCCCCATTTTTTGATTAGTTTTTCTAAGGATAAAACGAGGTCATGAGTGAGCGTTTATGGATTTTCCTCTCTCCGTTGCGTCATTGTGAAACACTCTTTCCGAAGACTATATTATTACGGAGGTGACATTCAATGACAAAGCATCGAAGACTTGACTTTTTTTACGAAACCTGGCATCGTCGGAATTACATAACGCGTTTATAAATTTCCCACCGAACTCAATCTCCTCTTCTTCGTTTCGAAATCTAACAATTCTCCCCCATTTTTTGATTAGTTTTTCTAAGGACAAAACGAGGTCATGAGTGAGCGTTTATGGATTTTCCTCTCTCCGTTGCGTCATTGTGAAACACTCTTTCCGAAGACTATATTATTACGGAGGTGACATTCAATGACAAAGCATCGAAGACTTGACTTTTTTACGGAACCTGGCATCGTCGGAATTACATAACGCGTTTCTAAATTTCCCACCGAACTCAATCTCCTCTTCTTCGTTTCGAAATCTAACAATTCTCCCCCACTTTTTGATTAGTTTTTCTAAGGCATAAACGAGGTCATGAGTGAGCGTTTATGGATTTTCCTCTCTCCGTTACGTCATTGTGAAACACACTTATCGAAGATTATATTATTACGGGGGTGACATTCAATGACAAAGCATCGAAGCCTGGACTTTTCTTACGAAACGTGGCATCGTCGGAATTACATAACGCGTTTCTAAATTTCCCACCGAACTCCATCTCCTCTTCTTCGTTTCGAAATCTAACAATTCTCTCACTTTTTGATTAGTTTTTTGAGAAAAATCAATGTCATAAGTGAGCGTTTATGGATTTTCCTCTCTCCGTTGCGTCATTGTGAAACACTCTTTCCGAAGACTATATTATTACGGGGGTGACATTCTATGACAAAGCATCGAAGACTTGACTTTTTTTACGAAACCTGGCATCGTCGGAATTACATAACGCGTTTAAAAATTTCCTATCGAACTCCATCTCCTCATCTTCGTTTCGAAATCTAACAATTCTCCCCCATTTTTTGATTAGTTTTTCTAAGGAAAAAACGAGGTCATGAGTGAGCGTTTATGGATTTTTCTCTCTCCGTTGCGTCATTGTGAAACACTCTTTCCGAAGACTATATTATTACGGAGGTGACATTCAATGACAAAGCATCGAAGCCTGGACATTTTTTACGAAACGTGGCTTTGTCGGAATTACATAACGCGTTTCTAAATTTCCCACCGAACTCCATCTCCTCTTCTTCGTTTCGAAATCTAACAATTCTCTCACTTTTTGATTAGTTTTTTGAGAAAAATCAATGTCATAAGTGAGCGTTTATGGATTTTCCTCTCTCCGTTGCGTCATTGTGAAACACTCTTTCCGAAGACTATATTATTACGGGGGTGACATTCTTTGACAAAGCATCGAAGACTTGACTTTTTTTACGAAACCTGGCATCGTCGGAATTACATAACGCGTTTCTAAATTTCCCACCGAACTCAATCTCCTCTTCTTCGTTTCGAAATCTAACAATTCTCCCCCACTTTTTGATTAGTTTTTCTAAGGCATAAACAAGGTCATGAGTGAGCGTTTATGGATTTTCCTCTCTCCGTCGCGTCATTGTGAAACACTCTTTCCGAAGACTATATTATTACGGAGGTGACATTCTGTGACAAAGCATCGAAGACTTGACTTTTTTTACGAAACCTGGCATCGTCGGAATTACATAACGCTTTTCTAAATTTCCCACCGAACTCAATCTCCTCTTCTTCGTTTCGAAATCTAACAATTCTCCCCCACTTTTTGATTAGTTTTTCTAAGGCATAAACAAGGTCATGAGTGAGCGTTTATGGATTTTCCTCTCTCCGTCGCGTCATTGTGAAACACTCTTTCCGAAGACTATATTATTACGGAGGTGACATTCAATGACAAAGCATCGAAGACTTGACATTTTTTCAAAACCTGGCATCGTCGGAATTACATAACGCGTTTATAAATTTCCTACCTATTTCCATCTCCTCTTCTTCGTTTCGAAATCTAACAATTCTCCCCCATTTTTTGATTAGTTTTTCTTAGGAAAAAACGAGGTCATGAGTGAGCGTTTATGGATTTTCCTCTCTCCGTTGCGTCATTGTGAAACACTCTTTCCGAAGACTATATTATTACGGAGGTGACATTCGATGACAAAGCATCGAAGACTTGACATTTTTTACGAAACGTGGCTTTGTCGGAATTACATAACGCGTTTCTAAATTTCCCACCGAACTCCATCTCCTCTTCTTCGTTTCGAAATCTAACAATTCTCTCACTTTTTGATTAGTTTTTTGAGAAAAATCAATGTCATGAGTGAGCGTTTATGGATTTTCCTCTCTCCGTTGCGTCATTGTGAAACACTCTTTCCGAAGACTATATTATTACGGGGGTGACATTCTATGACGAAGCATCGAAGACTTGACTTTTTTTACGAAACCTGGCATCGTCGGAATTACATAACGCGTTTCTAAATTTCCCACCGCACTCAATCTCCTCTTCTTCGTTTCGAAATCTAACAATTCTCCCCCATTTTTTGATTAGTTTTTCTAAGGACAAAACGAGGTCATGAGTGAGCGTTTATGGATTTTCCTCTCTCCGTTGCGTCATTGTGAAACACTCTTTCCGAAGACTATATTATTACGGAGGTGACATTCAATGACAAAGCATCGAAGACTTGACTTTTTTACGGAACCTGGCATCGTCGGAATTACATAACGCGTTTCTAAATTTCCCACCGAACTCAATCTCCTCTTCTTCGTTTCGAAAACTAACAATTCTCCCCCACTTTTTGATTAGTTTTTATAAGGCATAAACAAGGTCATGAGTGAGCGTTTATGGATTTTCCTCTCTCCGTCGCGTCATTGTGAAACACTCTTTCCGAAGACTATATTATTACGGAGGTGACATTCAATGACAAAGCATCGAAGACTTGACATTTTTTCAAAACCTGGCATCGTCGGAATTACATAACGCGTTTATAAATTTCCTACCGAACTCCATCTCCTCTTCTTCGTTTCGAAATCTAACAATTCTCCCCCATTTTTTGATTAGTTTTTCTAAGGAAAAAACGAAGTCATGAGTGAGCGTTTATGGATTTTCCTCTCTCCGTTGCGTCATTGTGAAACACTCTTTCCGAAGACTATATTATTACGGAGGTGACATTCAATGACAAAGCATCGAAGACTTGAAATTGTTTACGAAACCTGGCATTGTCGGAATTACATAACGCGTTTATAAATTTCCTACCGAACTCCATCTCCTGTTCTTCGTTTCGAAATCTAACAATTCTCTCACTTTTTGATTAGTTTTTTGAGAAAAATCAATGTCATAAGTGAACGTTTATGGATTTTCCTCTCTCCGTTGCGTCATTGTGAAACACTCTTTCCGAAGACTATATTATTACGGGGGTGACATTCTATGTCAAAGCATCGAAGACTTGACTTTTTTTACGAAACGTGGCATTGTCCGAATTACACAACGCATTTCTATAATTTCTACCGAACTCCATCTCCTCTTCTTCGTTTTGAAATCTAACAATTTTCTCACTTTTTGATTAGTTTTTTGAGGAAAATCAATGTCTTAAGTGAGCGTTTATAGATTTTCCTCTCTACGTTGCGTCATTGTGAAACACACTTTCCGAAGACTATATTATTACTGAGGTGACATTCAATGACAAAGCATCGAAGACTTGACTTTTTTACGGAACCTGGCATCGTCGGAATTACATAACGCGTTTCTAAATTTCCCACCGAACTCAATCTCCTCTTCTTCGTTTCGAAATCTAACAATTCTCCCCCACTTTTTGATTAGTTTTTATAAGGCATAAACAAGGTCATGAGTGAGCGTTTATGGATTTTCCTCTCTCCGTCGCGTCATTGTGAAACACTCTTTCCGAAGACTATATTATTACGGAGGTGACATTCAATGACAAAGCATCGAAGACTTGACATTTTTTCAAAACCTGGCATCGTCGGAATTACATAACGCGTTTATAAATTTCCTACCGAACTCCATCTCCTCTTCTTCGTTTCGAAATCTAACAATTCTCCCCCATTTTTTGATTAGTTTTTCTAAGGAAAAAACGAAGTCATGAGTGAGCGTTTATGGATTTTCCTCTCTCCGTTGCGTCATTGTGAAACACTCTTTCCGAAGACTATATTATTACGGAGGTGACATTCAATGACAAAGCATCGAAGACTTGAAATTTTTTACGAAACCTGGCATTGTCGGAATTACATAACGCGTTTATAAATTTCCTACCGAATTCCATCTCCTCTTCTTCGTTTCGAAATCTAACAATTCTCCCCCATTTTTTGATTAGTTTTTCTAAGGAAAAAACGAGGTCATGAGTGAGCGTTTATGGATTTTCCCCTCTCCGTTGCGTCATTGTGAAACACTCTTTCCGAAGACTATATTATTACGGAGGTGACATTCGATTACAAAGCATCGAAGACTTGACATTTTTTACGAAACGTGGCTTTGTCGGAATTACATAACGCGTTTCTAAATTTCCCACCGAACTCCATCTCCTCTTCTTCGTTTCGAAATCTAACAATTCTCTCACTTTTTGATTAGTTTTTTGAGAAAAATCAATGTCATAAGTGAGCGTTTATGGATTTTCCTCTCTCCGTTGCGTCATTGTGAAACACTCTTTCCGAAGACTATATTATTACGGGGGTGACATTCTTTGACAAAGCATCGAAGACTTGACTTTTTTTACGAAACCTGGCATCGTCGGAATTACATAACGCTTTTCTAAATTTCCCACCGAACTCAATCTCCTCTTCTTCGTTTCGAAATCTAACAATTCTCCCCCATTTTTTGATTAGTTTTTCTAAGGACAAAACGAGGTCATGAGTGAGCGTTTATTGATTTTCCTCTCTCCGTTGCGTCATTGTGAAACACTCTTTCCGAAGACTATATTATTACGGAGGTGACATTCAATGACAAAGCATCAAAGACTTGACTTTTTTACGGAACCTGGCATCGTCGGAATTACATAACGCGTTTCTAAATTTCCCACCGAACTCAATCTCCTCTTCTTCGTTTCGAAATCTAACAATTCTCCCCCACTTTTTGATTAGTTTTTCTAAGGCATAAACAAGGTCATGAGTGAGCGTTTATGGATTTTCCTCTCTCCGTCGCGTCATTGTGAAACACTCTTTCCGAAGACTATATTATTACGGAGGTGACATTCAATGACAAAGCATCGAAGACTTGACATTTTTTCAAAACCTGGCATCGTCGGAATTACATAACGCGTTTATAAATTTCCTACCGATTTCCATCTCCTCTTCTTCGTTTCGAAATCTAACAATTCTCCCCCATTTTTTGATTAGTTTTTCTTAGGAAAAAACGAGGTCATGAGTGAGCGTTTATGGATTTTCCTCTCTCCGTTGCGTCATTGTGAAACACTCTTTCCGAAGACTATATTATTACGGAGGTGACATTCGATGACAAAGCATCGAAGACTTGACATTTTTTACGAAACGTGGCTTTGTCGGAATTACATAACGCGTTTCTAAATTTCCCACCGAACTCCATCTCCTCTTCTTCGTTTCGAAATCTAACAATTCTCTCACTTTTTGATTAGTTTTTTGAGAAAAATCAATGTCATGAGTGAGCGTTTATGGATTTTCCTCTCTCCGTTGCGTCATTGTGAAACACTCTTTCCGAAGACTATATTATTACGGGGGTGACATTCTATGACAAAGCATCGAAGACTTGACTTTTTTTACGAAACCTGGCATCGTCGGAATTACATAACGCGTTTCTAAATTTCCCACCGAACTCAATCTCCTCTTCTTCGTTTCGAAATCTAACAATTCTCCCCCATTTTTTGATTAGTTTTTCTAAGGACAAAACGAGGTCATGAGTGAGCGTTTATGGATTTTCCTCTCTCCGTTGCGTCATTGTGAAACACTCTTTCCGAAGACTATATTATTACGGAGGTGACATTCAATGACAAAGCATCGAAGACTTGACTTTTTTACGGAACCTGGCATCGTCGAAATTACATAACGCGTTTCTAAATTTCCCACCGAACTCAATCTCCTCTTCTTCGTTTCGAAAACTAACAATTCTCCCCCACTTTTTGATTAGTTTTTATAAGGCATAAACAAGGTCATGAGTGAGCGTTTATGGATTTTCCTCTCTCCGTCGCGTCATTGTGAAACACTCTTTCCGAAGACTATATTATTACGGAGGTGACATTCAATGACAAAGCATCGAAGACTTGACATTTTTTCAAAACCTGGCATCGTCGGAATTACATAACGCGTTTATAAATTTCCTACCGAACTCCATCTCCTCTTCTTCGTTTCGAAATCTAACAATTCTCCCCCATTTTTTGATTAGTTTTTCTAAGGAAAAAACGAAGTCATGAGTGAGCGTTTATGGATTTTCCTCTCTCCGTTGCGTCATTGTGAAACACTCTTTCCGAAGACTATATTATTACGGAGGTGACATTCAATGACAAAGCATCGAAGACTTGAAATTGTTTACGAAACCTGGCATTGTCGGAATTACATAACGCGTTTATAAATTTCCTACCGAACTCCATCTCCTGTTCTTCGTTTCGAAATCTAACAATTCTCTCACTTTTTGATTAGTTTTTTGAGAAAAATCAATGTCATAAGTGAACGTTTATGGATTTTCCTCTCTCCGTTGCGTCATTGTGAAACACTCTTTCCGAAGACTATATTATTACGGGGGTGACATTCTATGTCAAAGCATCGAAGACTTGACTTTTTTTACGAAACGTGGCATTGTCCGAATTACACAACGCATTTCTATAATTTCTACCGAACTCCATCTCCTCTTCTTCGTTTTGAAATCTAACAATTTTCTCACTTTTTGATTAGTTTTTTGAGGAAAATCAATGTCTTAAGTGAGCGTTTATAGATTTTCCTCTCTACGTTGCGTCATTGTGAAACACACTTTCCGAAGACTATATTATTACTGAGGTGACATTCAATGACAAAGCATCGAAGACTTGACTTTTTTACGGAACCTGGCATCGTCGGAATTACATAACGCGTTTCTAAATTTCCCACCGAACTCAATCTCCTCTTCTTCGTTTCGAAATCTAACAATTCTCCCCCACTTTTTGATTAGTTTTTATAAGGCATAAACAAGGTCATGAGTGAGCGTTTATGGATTTTCCTCTCTCCGTCGCGTCATTGTGAAACACTCTTTCCGAAGACTATATTATTACGGAGGTGACATTCAATGACAAAGCATCGAAGACTTGACATTTTTTCAAAACCTGGCATCGTCGGAATTACATAACGCGTTTATAAATTTCCTACCGAACTCCATCTCCTCTTCTTCGTTTCGAAATCTAACAATTCTCCCCCATTTTTTGATTAGTTTTTCTAAGGAAAAAACGAGGTCATGAGTGAGCGTTTATGGATTTTCCCCTCTCCGTTGCGTCATTGTGAAACACTCTTTCCGAAGACTATATTATTACGGAGGTGACATTCAATGACAAAGCATCGAAGACTTGACATTTTTTACGAAACGTGGCATTGTCCGAATTACACAACGCATTTCTATAATTTCTACCGAACTCCATCTCCTCTTCTTCGTTTTGAAATCTAACAATTTTCTCACTTTTTGATTAGTTTTTTGAGGAAAATCAATGTCTTAAGTGAGCGTTTATAGATTTTCCTCTCTACGTTGCGTCATTGTGAAACACACTTTCCGAAGACTATATTATTGAGAATGTAACCCATACAGCACCAAAGCATCGAAGATTTGACTTATTTCTCGAAATGTGGCATTGTTGGAATTACATAACTCGTTTCTAAATTTTCTACTGAACTCCATCTCCTCTTCTTCGTTTCGAAATCTAACAATTCTCCCCCATTTTTTGATTAGTTCTTCTAAAGAAAAAACAAGGTCATGAGTGAGCGTTTATGGATTTTCCTCTCTCCGTTGCGTCATTGTGAAACACTCTTTCCGAAGACTATATTATTACGGAGGTGACATTCAATAACAAAGCATCGAAGACTTGACATTTTTTACGAAACCTGGCATCGTCGGAAGTACATAACGCGTTTAAAAATTTCCTATCGAACTCCATCTCCTCTTCTTCGTTTCGAAATCTAACAATTCTCCCCCATTTTTTGATTAGTTTTTCTAAGGATAAAACGAGGTCATGAGTGAGCGTTTATGGATTTTCCTCTCTCCGTTGCGTCATTGTGAAACACTCTTTCCGAAGACTATATTATTACGGAGGTGACATTCAATAACAAAGCATCGAAGACTTGACATTTTTTACGAAACCTGGCATCGTCGGAAGTACATAACGCGTTTAAAAATTTCCTATCGAACTCCATCTCCTCTTCTTCGTTTCGAAATCTAACAATTCTCCCCCATTTTTTGATTAGTTTTTCTAAGGATAAAACGAGGTCATGAGTGAGCGTTTATGGATTTTCCTCTCTCCGTTGCGTCATTGTGAAACACTCTTTCCGAAGACTATATTATTACGGAGGTGACATTCAATGACAAAGCATCGAAGACTTGACTTTTTTTACGAAACCTGGCATCGTCGGAATTACATAACGCGTTTATAAATTTCCCACCGAACTCAATCTCCTCTTCTTCGTTTCGAAATCTAACAATTCTCCCCCATTTTTTGATTAGTTTTTCTAAGGACAAAACGAGGTCATGAGTGAGCGTTTATGGATTTTCCTCTCTCCGTTGCGTCATTGTGAAACACTCTTTCCGAAGACTATATTATTACGGAGGTGACATTCAATGACAAAGCATCGAAGACTTGACTTTTTTACGGAACCTGGCATCGTCGGAATTACATAACGCGTTTCTAAATTTCCCACCGAACTCAATCTCCTCTTCTTCGTTTCGAAATCTAACAATTCTCCCCCACTTTTTGATTAGTTTTTCTAAGGCATAAACGAGGTCATGAGTGAGCGTTTATGGATTTTCCTCTCTCCGTTACGTCATTGTGAAACACACTTATCGAAGATTATATTATTACGGGGGTGACATTCAATGACAAAGCATCGAAGCCTGGACTTTTCTTACGAAACGTGGCATCGTCGGAATTACATAACGCGTTTCTAAATTTCCCACCGAACTCCATCTCCTCTTCTTCGTTTCGAAATCTAACAATTCTCTCACTTTTTGATTAGTTTTTTGAGAAAAATCAATGTCATAAGTGAGCGTTTATGGATTTTCCTCTCTCCGTTGCGTCATTGTGAAACACTCTTTCCGAAGACTATATTATTACGGGGGTGACATTCTATGACAAAGCATCGAAGACTTGACTTTTTTTACGAAACCTGGCATCGTCGGAATTACATAACGCGTTTAAAAATTTCCTATCGAACTCCATCTCCTCATCTTCGTTTCGAAATCTAACAATTCTCCCCCATTTTTTGATTAGTTTTTCTAAGGAAAAAACGAGGTCATGAGTGAGCGTTTATGGATTTTTCTCTCTCCGTTGCGTCATTGTGAAACACTCTTTCCGAAGACTATATTATTACGGAGGTGACATTCGATTACAAAGCATCGAAGACTTGACATTTTTTACGAAACGTGGCTTTGTCGGAATTACATAACGCGTTTCTAAATTTCCCACCGAACTCCATCTCCTCTTCTTCGTTTCGAAATCTAACAATTCTCTCACTTTTTGATTAGTTTTTTGAGAAAAATCGATGTCATAAGTGAGCGTTTATGGATTTTCCTCTCTCCGTTGCGTCATTGTGAAACACTCTTTCCGAAGACTATATTATTACGGGGGTGACATTCTTTGACAAAGCATCGAAGACTTGACTTTTTTTACGAAACCTGGCATCGTCGGAATTACATAACGCTTTTCTAAATTTCCCACCGAACTCAATCTCCTCTTCTTCGTTTCGAAATCTAACAATTCTCCCCCATTTTTTGATTAGTTTTTCTAAGGACAAAACGAGGTCATGAGTGAGCGTTTATTGATTTTCCTCTCTCCGTTGCGTCATTGTGAAACACTCTTTCCGAAGACTATATTATTACGGAGGTGACATTCAATGACAAAGCATCAAAGACTTGACTTTTTTACGGAACCTGGCATTGTCGGAATTACATAACGCGTTTATAAATTTCCTACCGAACTCCATCTCCTCTTCTTCGTTTCGAAATCTAACAATTCTCCCCCATTTTTTGATTAGTTTTTCTAAGGAAAAAACAAGGTCATGAGTGAGCGTTTATGGATTTTCCCCTCTCCGTTGCGTCATTGTGAAACACTCTTTCCGAAGACTATATTATTACGGAGGTGACATTCAATGACAAAGCATCGAAGATTTGACATTTTTTACGAAACGTGGCATTGTCCGAATTACACAACGCATTTCTATAATTTCTACCGAACTCCATCTCCTCTTCTTCGTTTTGAAATCTAACAATTTTCTCACTTTTTGATTAGTTTTTTGAGGAAAATCAATGTCTTAAGTGAGCGTTTATAGATTTTCCTCTCTACGTTGCGTCATTGTGAAACACACTTTCCGAAGACTATATCATTGAGAATGTAACCCATTCAGCACCAAAGCATCGAAGATTTGACTTATTTCTCGAAATGTGGCATTGTTGGAATTACATAACTCGTTTCTAAATTTTCTACTGAACTCCATCTCCTCTTCTTCGTTTCGAAATCTAACAATTCTCCCCCATTTTTTGATTAGTTCTTCTAAAGAAAAAACAAGGTCATGAGTGAGCGTTTATGGATTTTCATCTCTCCGTTGCGTCATTGTGAAACACACTTATCGAAGATTATATTATTACGGGGGTGACATTCTATGACAAAGCATCGAAGACTTGACTTTTTTCACGAAACCTGGCATCGTCGGAATTACATAACGCGTTTAAAAATTTCCCACCGAACTCAATCTCCTCTTCTTCGTTTCGAAATCTAACAATTCTCCCCCATTTTTTGATTAGTTTTTCTAAGGACAAAACGAGGTCATGAGTGAGCGTTTATGGATTTTCCTCTCTCCGTTGCGTCATTGTGAAACACTCTTTCCGAAGACTATATTATTACGGAGGTGACATTCAATGACAAAGCATCGAAGACTTGACTTTTTTTACGAAACCTGGCATCGTCGGAATTACATAACGCGTTTATAAATTTCCCACCGAACTCAATCTCCTCTTCTTCGTTTCGAAATCTAACAATTCTCCCCCATTTTTTGATTAGTTTTTCTAAGGACAAAACGAGGTCATGAGTGAGCGTTTATGGATTTTCCTCTCTCCGTTGCGTCATTGTGAAACACTCTTTCCGAAGACTATATTATTACGGAGGTGACATTCAATGACAAAGCATCGAAGACTTGACTTTTTTACGGAACCTGGCATCGTCGGAATTACATAACGCGTTTCTAAATTTCCCACCGAACTCAATCTCCTCTTCTTCGTTTCGAAATCTAACAATTCTCCCCCACTTTTTGATTAGTTTTTCTAAGGCATAAACGAGGTCATGAGTGAGCGTTTATGGATTTTCCTCTCTCCGTTACGTCATTGTGAAACACACTTATCGAAGATTATATTTTTACGGGGGTGACATTCAATGACAAAGCATCGAAGCCTGGACTTTTCTTACGAAACGTGGCATCGTCGGAATTACATAACGCGTTTCTAAATTCCCCACCGAACTCCATCTCCTCTTCTTCGTTTCGAAATCTAACAATTCTCTCACTTTTTGATTAGTTTTTTGAGAAAAATCAATGTCATAAGTGAGCGTTTATGGATTTTCCTCTCTCCGTTGCGTCATTGTGAAACACTCTTTCCGAAGACTATATTATTACGGGGGTGACATTCTATGACAAAGCATCGAAGACTTGACTTTTTTTACGAAACCTGGCATCGTCGGAATTACATAACGC